>NC_056559.1:37258043-37443452 GCF_013358625.1 Macadamia integrifolia | reverse complement strand
TGATAGAAAACGCAGTAATTTTTTTTTTTTTTAAGTAAAGGACATAAAACGAAGTATTGTGATATGGTATCCGTATCGGTCATGAATCAGTCGTATCGAATCGATTCAAGATCAAAAGGCCAGTTTTTTTTTTTTTTTATTAAAATACCATTTTAGCCCTTGTGTCCGAGCCATCTCGGTTCCATATGTATTGATATCGGATCCACCTGATACCAATACATATCAGCAGATACAATGATACTATATTGAATTAAAAAATTATGGATATTCAGGGAGTACATTAATCACTTGCATCCATGTGCATGTCTATGCACATCTGTTGGTAATATGACAGTTATTGGATCTCTCATATTTTTCTATGCTTTACTTTTAAACAAATTTCATATGAACAGAAATTTAACATGTGAAGAGAGAATCTTAGAATCTACCCATTTAATAAACTACAGCTTTTGTAAAAAAAAAAGAGAAAAAAAAAACCCCCCTCGCTTATTGTGACGACAAGAGAGAACTTGACAATTAAGTTTTCTTTTGAACATGTGGTGCACATTCAGTACGTGGTCATCATCGATAAGACGATACGTGGTCTGAATAGGAGCATGCAAGGATACATTAATTATTAATCACAGCTGAGAAGAAGAGATGGAACTGAGAAACAGAAATTGGTATCTAGTATATGTAGTTGGAATTCCTTCCCAAAAAGAGGGAACTAGAAACACAAATCAATCAAAGAAGTCAGACTGGAGAGGTTTTGTGTACAATTGTACACTAAACCATTAGATGGATGAAGGGGCTGTGTACCATATATAGTCATGCCATGCCCATGCCCATCCAACAGTTGGGTGCAGAACCATATATGCACTATGCATAGCCGTGCATAAATTGTGAATGTGGGCCAATGTTGAAACTTTTGGACGGCAAAAAAAGAAGTCAATTACTCCTAGAGACATCAATCGAAGTTATTCTTGGTCAACTGCAAACCACTAGGTGATGCATGATCTATTATAGTTTCCCGCACAGGCCTTCCAAGGAGGATTCTCGCATTTGCACAAATATATGCCTTGTGGAAACTCATATGGAACACTAATTGTGGTTTTCATCTTTCAAATTTCAGCCCAAATGGAATCAGACGGAAGCATGACCAACGGTATAACTATTTTTCATAACCAATGACCATTTCATCTAATGTAACTTAAGATGATGATTTATGAAAAAAAAAAAAAAAAGTTACTTAGGATGATTGACCCCAGATGGGCACAAATATATGCCTTGCGCAATGGGGTTCGCATGTTATATCTTATGGATCCCAGGTTAAGATGGGAACAAGATCCTTTCAAGTGCGCCAACCTCCTCCAATGGATGCTTTCATTCAACTCAATTGAGCGGGATTGAGGAGTATTTGTAGGTACACCAATGCACTAGAGGGGAGTATCCATAGGTACACTCATGCATCCAATGCGCACTGGACACAATTGTATAGACAAGACTCGCCAAACTCTATGGTTTCAAGGGCAAGCATCACCAGACCATCCGATGCGTCAGTGCTCCTCCAGTGCACCCAATGTATCCATAGGTACATTGATGCATCGGGGCATTGGAGAGGAGTATCTACATGTACACCAATGGCCCTGGTGCCCCAATGCATGCAACATTGGAGTATTGGCAACCCCAATGCCCTGGCTGCAGACTGAAGGGACTGGCACAATTGAGAGGCATCGATGCCTCCTGCCCCCCAGTGCCTCCAGTTCCAATGCAAGAGGGTTCATATATTATGGATTATAGATCTAGGTTAAGATGAGAACGAGATCCTCTCAAGTGCACCAGCCCTTTCAATGCACATTGGATGGCCAGCAACAGTGCACAAACATATGCCTCGCGCTCTGGGGTTCGCATATTATGTCTTATGGATCCAGTCCAAGATGACGTGCCAGATTTGGATACTATCCAGTATGTAGGTGCTGGGATCTCCCAGTGAGTGTTCCAACGGTCGCAGCAAAAACAGAGGGAAGTGGATTAAACCCTGTTCGATCTCTAGGGTATCCGAATCCTGAAAAGGTAAACTCTCTCCATCTTTGCCGCTGCAAGTTCCGACAATCAAGTAAATCAAGAGAAATAGCTTTGGGACTGCAACCAGCACATTAACCCGACTCATTTCTGTAAGTTCTCTTCTTCATAACATATTACTATGTTAGAGAGAGAGGGATGGATGGAAGGACCGTCGCCATGATTAAGTAGAGTTTGGGTGACCGAAGGTAAAGCTCATCATTGCCATCCTCCAATACACTTGAAAACCATCCAAATGCTTCTGACGACGATCCCCAATTCAAACGACAAGGGATTTCCAGACACATTCATTGGCATTGTTCAAATATAGTTCAAGAAGTAGTACATCCATTAAACAATCAAAATCATCAAAAGGTGTAGAGTAGTAGTATCAGGCAACGGTTAATCCACACATTGCCCATCAAACATGTTCCCACTTCCCACTATAGGGGCTACAACAGATGAAGTATATTACCACTTGAAACTTATGGAAGTTCACAGGACTTCCCCAAGATCAAGGACCTGGACAACACCAGGCTTCAACTTAAAAGCAACATAAAACAAGAGAGCTCGAGACTCTTCTGCAACAGTACCATACTGCAACTAGTTGGCACACTACCATAACTAGCCAATTCAAAAATAAGATTTTGAAATACCATCCATCATGACCCCATCAACAACCAAGTCGCCAGAAAAATCAAAGGCATGCTTTGTACCCATCATCATCTCGTACAGCCAAGAAAGAAGCTTCCTTCCCTCCGTCCAGTAATTCAATCCAGCTGCTCCACCAAATCTCCCTACAAAATCACCGGAAGTGCACCAGATTTAAAAAGCAAAGTAAAGCTCCTAGTTCAAAAGGAATGTTCATAAGAAAAGAATACCCCCATTTGAAGGGGAAAGAGGAATATGTCAGAGGAGGGTGCGAATGGGGCTTTGAGCGGCGGCCTTGCACTAGGTAGTAGGCCTCCTGACCGTGGGAAGCAGAAACTGATCACAGATTTTTGGTCTTCTCCAGCCAGGGCGGTGGATGTTGGAGAGCCCTCTCGGACAAGACCCCCTGAAGGTAAGGCTACAATTTCTTCGTACAGCCTTCCGAAAGAAGTCATATGCAAAGGTTGTAAGTGGTATATTGCCAGATGTGGACGACCTTCCTGAGCCCATCCACGCCGGAAACCAAACAAAGTGATTCCGCAAGATGCTTACGAGGAGCGGCTTCTGCATTATCGCTATGCTCTTGTAGCCATATTAGATTTTCATTTTACATCTTTAGATGAGGTTAGAAGAAAAGCCGCGGCAGCCTGGAACCTCAAGGAGAGAGTTGTTATTTTGCCAATGGGATTGGGTTACACTCTTTCAATTTAATTCTGATGGACATGGCAAACGTTTGGAAAAGGAGTCCTTTTAAGGTCTATGGGCAACCCATTCGCTTCCAGCGATGGAGGCCAGATTTTAACATGCACCACAGGAACGCAACCACCAAGTTAGTCTGGATTCACTTTCCAGAGCTTCCGTTTGAATACTGGCATGAAAGAATCCTCTGTCCAATGGCCAAAGCCGTAGGTCGCCACCTGGACATCGACAAGCGAACGAGAAATGCCTCCATAGGTAACTTTGCTCGGATACTGGTGGAGATGGAGAACTCCGATCAAAGACTTGAGGAAATTCAAGTGGAAAGACAACAGCTTGGTATTGGGGATTTATTTTGGTTCACAGAAAGGATCCTATATGAAGATGCGATGGGTATGTGCGGTTTTTGCAAGTGTGTTGGGCATACTATTCAGGTTTGTAAAGACAAGAAGATCGCCAATGCTAAGCGCAATGAAAGAGACAAAGTTGCCTCTAGAGGCGTTGCAGGTGTTGTCTGGGTGGAGAAGAGGCCGTCAGGGACGGTGGATGCACAATCTTCCGGCAATTTTCAAAAAGAGTCCAACTTTGGAAAGACTCCTATGGAAAGTCTATCCTTTCCTTCTCAAACCATTCCAACAAATCAAGGAAACTCCCTGATTCCTTGCCTTTTTGATGGAAACATTGTGGTTGACTTATCTCCTACGTGATTTTCTTCAAGTCACATGCGAGAAAATCCGATAGCGCATATGGAAGGTTCTGTTGCTCCAGATGGGTCAGATGACGCAAATGGAGCGGCCTCAAATTGGTGGATCAGTTCAAGACCAGCTTGGTGGGTCGGTTCAGGAATAAGTAAACTCTGCATTAAGGCAATGCAGTCTGGCCTCTACCCAGGATGGCGTGGATGATCATGAAGATCATATTCTTTGATCCATTGCTCCAACTGCAATTAACAAGGGGCACCCTACCCTTCACTACCCTGAAGTCAGCGTCGTTGATGAAGCTGCCCTTCAGAAAGAGCTAAATGACGGCATGGAGGTTAAAAAAAAAAAAAGGGAAAACAACTGGCTCATGCAGCGCAGACAAGAAAGTCTGGTCGCACAACCCCAACCAAATATTGATGATGCGTGCCCTCTTCTGGAATATAAGGGGGATAAAGAAGGCTTCTGCCCGGGCTACCTTGAGTAATCTTCTTAAAGACAAGAATCCAGACATTGTGTGCATAGCAGAGCCTATGGTGGAGGTAGGTGATTTTCCAGCCATTTATTTTAATAAATTGGGTTATGAAGAGTGTATGATTCACAATTCTAGAACTGATAAGCTGCCAAACTTGTGGATCCTATGAAAGAGATTTTTAAATAAACCTATCGTGGTTGCCATGTCTGAACAGTTTATCACCTTGACCGTTACTTGGCATTGTCAGTCGATTTTTGTATCTTTTGTTCATGCAAGTTGCTTTCGGGCTACAAGAAGAGACCTCTGGCTAGATGTTGCTGCAACGCCAGTGGACACCTCGCCATGGTTGGTGGTTGGAGATTTCAACGCAACTTTTGCTTCTCATGAAAAAAGAGGTCCAGGTGCCTTTAATCTTTGGTCGGCGTCGGAGTTTAGTGCTGCCATTGATGCCTCAAATCTGATTCAGGTTCCATCTCGTGGGAGCAAATTCACATGGTCAAATAATAGAAAGAGAGGGAACGTTATGGCTGTTCTTGATCGCAGTTTCTGCAATGAAGAATGGATCAATATCTTTCGCAACTGCTCCCAGGAGGTGCAATGCTTCTCGTCCAATCACTCCCCTTTACTCATAATCTCTGAGTCTGTTTTGAAGCCGACAAACTACCCCTTCAGGATCCAGAGATTCTGGATGGAGAATGATGATTTTATGGCTGTGGTTGAAAATTCATGGAAAGAGCCTGTTTTTGGTTCGCCTACATATGTCCTTGCACAAAAGCTGAAGCGCCTTAAGCATGTGCTTCGGGGTTGGGCGAGGTCTGTATTTCCAAATTTTGACATTGCCCTTAAAGCTGCCAAGGAAGAGTTAGATCATATTCAAGGGCAGATTGATCAACATGGCATTGATGACCATCTCTATAATCTAGAGGCTGATGCAAAAACAAAGTATTTAACTGCTCTTAACAATCATGAAAAGCTTTCGGCGGAAAAGGCAAGGAAAAAATTGCTCTCTCAAGGTGATTGCAACTCTAAATTTTTCCATCTCTCTGCTAAGATAAGAAGATCCAAAAACACCATGAGATGGTAATTTAGTTATTCGTCCCGATGAGATGGCTACTCATGTGGTGGATTTCTATGAATCCTTTCATAAAGCCAGGCCTGTAGTCGAGCATGGTGAGCTCTTGGATTGCATTCTTCGGATCTTGGATGAGTCAGATATTAGTAGATTGGACGCTATTCCTAGTGAAGACGAAATCAAGCAAGCTGTTTGAAACTTAGACCCCGATAGCTCTCCGGGGCCTGATGGTTTCTCTAGTGCCTTCTTCAGACAATGTTGGGAGCTAGTAAGGTATGAGGTTTGCAGAGCAGTGGGGGGTTTTTTCCGCTCTGGAATCCTTCCAAAGGGGAACAATAACAACTTTCTAGTCTTACTCCCTAAGGTTGATGGTGCAAAGTCCTTGGACAAATTCAGGCCGTTGTGCATGAGTAACTTTTTCTGTAAAATGTTGTCAAAAATCATAGCCTCTAGACTCTCCACTTTCCTTCCCAAGCTAATCTCAGAAAAGCAAGGGGCCTATCAGAAAGGCAAGATCATTCAATCAAATATTTGTCAGGCTTCTGAACTTACAAACCTCATGTTTGATTCTACCAGAGGTGGTGGTTTGGGTATCAAAATCGACATCCAGAAGGTTTTTGACACAGTTTCTTGGAGTTTCCTCTTCCAAGTCCCGAGAAAATTTGGTTTCTCTGACAAATGGATAGCATGGCTTCATCAAATCCTTCTTTCTTCCAGAATATCCGTTCTCCTCAATGGAGGTCCAATTGGCTTCTTTGGGGTTGAGAGAGGACTTCGGCAAGGTGACCCTATCTCCCCCCTTTTGTTTATTCTGGCAGAGGAAGTTCTGTGTAGGGGGATCCATTCCATGATTCAAAACAAGCAGTTTCTACCCCTCAAGGGGCCGAGAGGAGTCCCGATGCCAGGTTTCCTGTTATTTGCTGATGATATTTTTTATCAAAGTATCAGCAATTTTCGGGGCATCAGATAAATTTGGACAAGAGCAAGCTTTTTTCTTGGGAGAATGCCTTTAGAAAGGAAGCAACTTATCTCTGACACCCTTGGAATTTCCATCTGTAAATTCCCTATAAAATATTTAGGGGTGGAAATCTTTACGAGCAAAGTTAAAAGAGAGTTGTTACTCCCTGTGATGGACAAAATTAAAGGGAGGATGGCTGGTCGGAAGGGGAAGCACTTGTCTATGGCTAGAAGGGTAGAGCTTGTCAAATCCGTCATATCTGGTATGCCGTCTCACAACTTCTTGTGTATTGGTGGCCTAGTTCCCTTTTGAAGACTATGGAATTATGGATGAGGAATTTCATATGGACTAGTGATCCCGACTCTTCTAAAGGAGTGACGGTCAAATGGGACTTGGTCTGCAAGCCCAAGCAAGAGGGCGGCTTAGGTATAAGGCGTCTGAGGGATGTGAATAAAGCCCTTATCAGCAAGCAAGTGTGGTATATCAGGCATTCTTCTTCTACCTTAGGTGCCCTTATAAAATCCAGATATCTAAGGAAAAATGAAGAGTTCAAAAAGGGGTACAAATCTTCTTCGATTTGGCCTGGTCTCCAAAAAATGTGGAATTTTGTTTCCAGTAAAGAGAGATGGATCGTAGGCAATGGGGCTTCAATAAACTGTTGGAAGAATAGATGGCTTGGTGAAGAATCTATCCAGGAGTTAGCCTCCTTGGGCAATGACATCTTCTCGTCCACCTCCTTGAAGGTTGCAAATTTCATCAACAATTATGAGTGGAAATTCCCCGAGGTTTCTTCTCTCTTTCTCCAAAACATTTTTTCTGCTGCTTCAAAAATTCTTATTCCTAGAGATGGTATGGAAGACAAATGTTTATGGAGCATGTCTACCTTAGGAGATTTTAACACAAAATCTGCTTGGAACGACATTCGCTGCAAAAATCAAAAAGTTCCCTGGCGTGGCCTTGTATGGATGAAATGTCTCACCCCCCCCCCCCGCTAGTCCACTTTTGTTTGGAGGTCATGTCATGAAAAGCTGCCCACTGATGATCTCATCAGCAGGAAAGGGATTTCGCTAGCGTCCAGGTGCATCGCGTGTGAATTGGGGCCTGAATCTTTGAATCACCTCTTTCTTGACTGCAGTGTTTCAAGACAGATTTGGAACCTTTTTAAAATTGTTTTGGTTTGGCGTGGAAAAAACAGTCTTCCATTCTTGATTTAGTATCCTGGTGGAAGAGAAAACGCCGAATCTTATCTCTGAAGGACCCTTGGGTGGCTGGTTTCATCCTCACTGCCAATGCTATTTGGCAAGAAAGAAACATTAGAATGCATGGTAGCAAGGGAGGAGATGTTTCTCTGCTATTCTCCAGAGTCCTAAGGGCTCTAAAGGAAGCTAATCTAAACATGAAGGGGGTCATTCGAACCACTTTGGACCTTCTTTGCTATAGAAAGTTGGGTCTCAAGGCGTCCCCTGGCAATCCCCTTGTCATTCTTGAAATTAATTGGTGTAAGCCCCTCTTCTCTTGGTCGAAGCTAAATGTTGATGGCAGTTCCATGGGGAACCTTGGAAGAGCAAGTGCCGATGGTCTCATGCGTGACTCTCAGGGAAAGGTGATTTTTTCCTTCAAGATTTATCTGGGCATTTGAACCAATTACTATGCTGAATCTAGGAGTCTTTTGGAAGGTATTTGCTATGCCATGCACCAAGGGGTGTCCAAACTATGGATTGAGTCTGACTCCGTCGCAGTTGTTACGGCTGTTCAGCATCAGTATCTCAGCTCTATCTCATGGAAGATCACACACTATTTCAGGGAAGCAAACCCAGTCGCGGACTATCTTGCCAAATCCACTGTGAAAACAAAAGTCTCGAGCACTATGGAAGACTTCCCTCATGTTTTTGAGGAAATTAGGAATGACATGTATTCGAAATCCAGATTTAGATTTTGCAGATAGCTTTGGAGGACCGTGCTGATGGCAATGCTGAAGGTGGGGTCCTTTCAAAGCTAATGTTTTTTTTCCTTTTCGTTTGTAATCTATTTTTTCCCATTTTCTCTTTAATACAATTCTGATTTCTAGCAAAAAAAAAGAATACCCCCATTTGAAAAGCCATGGAATTCTTAATAACTGCACACAGAAGATGAGGATGAAGCAGCAAACCTTAATTAATACTCCACAAAGCCTCTCACAATGACCCAAGGAGCAGCAGCAGCCAGCACTTGACCTGCTGACCCAGTGTAGGCCCTTTTACAAAATCCCTCTGCACCGGTCTTTGAATTGGGTTTGATTGATTGCTATTCAACATCTTCGTATGCTTCTCCATCGTCAGAAAGCTCGTCGAAGGACCTCATATCAAGCTGGTAACGGAGTATGCCCCCAATGCCACCAAAACCTCTACAGAACTGCGAGCCTTCTTGGGATTTATTAGTGACAAACTCAAGAGTGCAGCCAAAGTTTCTGTACTCATTAGCAAACCACTCAAGCAGAGACACCTTATTATCCTGAACCTCCAATTCTGCAGCAGTGTCTGGATCTCGGAAGTTACTCTGATCAGTCTCCTGATCCTTGTTCAAGTGCTTTATGATAATTTCACCCGTAGTGCTGTTTTTCAGTGTGTACCTGTTAATATCAAGATTTTCCCAAACGATGAGTGTCTCAACAGCACCCATCTCCAGAGCCTTTAGAGTATCATCCACACCAAATACATATTTCCCAGTGTCTTGGCTTATCTCCTCAAAATATTTCCCAATCAGTTTCTTCTCTTGTATGAATTTAACATTTGACAAAATCTCTGCAGAAAGTTCAATGGCTTGATTAAATCCATTTTCCCCTCCATAAGAAACATCAACAACATTCAGGATCTTGGCCTGGAGACGGGGATCAAACATATCAGACTGGCTCAATTCTGTCTTAAAGTCAGCAGACCCAGCAAGTATTAAACCAGAAACATTAGGTTGACTCGTGGCAGGATTGATAAAAAATTGTGTGGCAAGCTCAGCTGTCTTTCTCACATAATTGTGACGTTTCTCCATTCGAAGACGGGCAAATCGAAGAGCAGATTGCCCTCCTCTTCCATGTTTCTTTGGAAGATCAACTGTGAATTTATGAAGCACCTCCCGTGTATTTCCACTTAATGTCCCAAAAAGGGTCCCATTCCCATCCATAACAATAAAGCCAAACTTATCATCAGATTCTAGGAGTTCACTTAAAGCCTCTGTGTGGAACTTGTTATCGCAGAGGTACAGTGATGCATTGATAGGCTTGAAAGGCTCAAAGTCAAAAGTCACCTTCTTTTCCTTCCCATCCTCTGTAACAATAGTTCCAGTATAAAGCACCAATCCATTAGGAGGAACCTTATTGTAAAGCTTCAGCCTCTGCTGGGCAGATGTGATAGCACCCAACACTGATTGACGGTTAACCCTACTTTTTATGTTTGAAGCAGTTCCAAATTCATCACCTAACATCTTCGTGACACGAGAAATCTGATCACGTGGAGGCATGATCAGAGAGATCATGCTAGTTCCATTGCCTCTTGCAGATTCAAGCGCCTTTATCAATTTTTTGACCTTCCATATCTCAATGTTCTTGTCAGTTTCATGTCCATCAGCCATTTCAGTGGATATGAGAGCAACAAAATGTATATAACAACCTGCAAACACAGAAAATAATCGATCTAAATAATGAATTTAAATGTAAAAATTAAAATCAATGGACTTAAGGAAGTTTTCCTTCCAGAAGACGAAAATCCAAAAAGTTACATCAAGCAACTAGAAAATCATTGTAGAATCATTTCAACCAGTTGGTTATGCTTCAAAATGGTTCAATGCCTTTTAACCATTCCAATCAATCAACAAAGAGCCATGCTGCTGGGTTTACTGTGGCAGAGAAGAGGGAACATTCCAACATTGAAAGGAAAAAAAAATTTAAGGAAAACCATATGTGTTGGCAATACCGAGTGACATGGAACTTTCAATATCTCTTTTGCATAGATTTTGAAGCAATCATCAATGATAATGGTTTGCTCGTGCTTGGTGGGACTTCCGAGCTTGCTTCTACCAAATCCTTATTACATTGTAGTAGGCCTGATGGTGGATTGTCTTGGTGGTGGACGTAACACACGTGAGTTATAATTGGTTTGTTTGCGGTGGTGGGCTTTATGCTGGTGCATTGAACCGCTATTCACAGATACCTCCGGCTCGAGTTGTGGGCTGCTTATCTAGTTTTCAATGAGAAGTTCTGTGTTGTATATCTAGTTTTCAATGCAGAGTTGTGTATTCAAGTTGTTACTTTCATGCTTAGCGAGGCTGTCAAGAATTCGTTCTCATTCCTCTTTTCATAAAAGTAGGTTGAGTGATGGATTGCCTTGGTAGTGGATGTAATGCATGTAAGACGCTTTGGCTTAACCGATCTATATGGTACATCAGGTAGATAGCCGGTACCTTATTATAGTTTGTCATTATAAGTATATAGTTGATTTACAGTGGTGACTATAATAAGCCATAACCCGTCAATCTTTTTGCATGGATCCTAGCGCTCGTCATTGCTTGGAATCTCCATGTAGTCGACCCCATTAAGTTGGGATAAGGTTTTGGATGTTGTTGCATCTATGATAGTGGTTCAAGGAAAAATCTAAAACTTGGGATGTACACAACAGAAAAAAGTTGAAATAGCTTTGCACCAATCAATCATACCAGGAACATTAATCCATTAAAGATTCC
This sequence comes from Macadamia integrifolia, assembly GCF_013358625.1. NCBI lineage: Eukaryota > Viridiplantae > Streptophyta > Magnoliopsida > Proteales > Proteaceae > Macadamia > Macadamia integrifolia. The sequence goes on along the minus strand of NC_056559.1, from coordinate 37,432,155 downwards.
ATATTACTAGGCTTTCTACATTACTTAATAAATCCACTTAGACAACATTGATTTCAGAATCTAATTTATTAAATATGGTCTGATATAAAAATATCCTGAACCAATATAATTTACTGAAACTTTGCTTCGGTTTTTTATGGAATATGCTAATCACAAAAACTGATACGGTTCAAAAGAAGGCGGCCAGCAGATTCATATTGATGTAGGAGCAATTCTTTGGATCGGGTTAAACCCATTCGAGTGCCCCAACCAAGAACTGGGTCCAAGTTTGGTAGTTGTTCAGTAAGATATTTAGAATTTATTTTATTTGGAAAGATATGTAATCTTTTAATTTGGGATGGCTATTAGACATATAGGGAAATTACCAATTTGAGTTCTACTGAGGTTTCTTCTTTATCTTTGTTAAAGTTTCTCCACCCTGCTAGCAGTACTGTTCACTGAGAAGGTTTGCTGGAGCTCTACTTTTATATCATAGGTTGACCTAATATTTCAGGGCTAGATCTTCTTGCTAGGGTGGATTCAATCCCTAAAACCTCGCCCCCAAATAATTCCCTGTCATAAGATCCTAACCCAAGAACTGACCTGGTTCTTACCACCAGAATTGGTTTCAGGTCCTTCTGATTCTGCTGTTGCTGGTTCTGTTGACTTGGAATTTGTTACACTTGAGAGACTCATGAGTATAGCACCTATCCCTTGAATTTTGGGTTGAAAGACTCCCAAACGAGAGAGATCACTCATTCAAAGTCTCCCTAGTTCTTCCGCCCCTTGCTTTGGCTGGAGGTAAAAGACCACCCCCCTCTTCTCATGATTCTTCTAACCCCTTATCTTATTATTTTAGTTTCCCATAATGCCCCCCTCTTTTGCATTATCGTTTCTTATCCTTTTTTTTTTTTAATTTGTTCCGAGTCTAGACTTTTACAATAAATCGTATTCCCTACTGTATCCCATCCCATATCTTATTGCTCAATTACCCTTAAGATTACCATTTATTTACATTGCTGCCATTACTCTAATAAACTTCATAATATTCACTGTTTTGCCATTAAATACTCTAATAAACTTCATAATATTCACTATTTTGCGATTAAATCTTTGATTTGGGTCTTCTATTATTTGGGTGGGCCCACAGCGAACCAGAATTGGGTTTTGTGACCCGGGTTCTGCATCACATATTTTCATGAAAGCATCATCTAAAAAAAAAGGGGAACGGTAGCAAACCATGCTATCAAATTGAACAAAAAATGGACCAAGTGTCCAATGGATTACATGGGCTTAATATTTTTGGGTTTATTATTGTAATGAGCCAATTCTATAAGCCCAAATATTACAGATTTAAGTCCTATAAGTGATTAGTGTCAGTTTCTATTTTAGTAAGATGTATTCTCTATTTTGTAGTGTTTCTAGAAGGCTGGAGCCACTGGACAAGCGTCCTACATTCCATCCCTTAGTTTCTATTTCGTTAAAGTTCTAGAATAGTTTACATTTTGAAGAAGACTTGAGTTGTAATGGATTGTCCCTACCATACATAAGGGTTTTCATACTATGCTTATTTCCATGAAGTTATACATGAATAGTGGAGGATAATACCCACAACCAACGATTTGAACAAATTGTTTAAGTTTATGTTTGCTAATTTCTGTGAGATTCAGAACTAGAGATAAGGGCAGTAGTGGATTTAAATGCTATAAAAAAACACAGGTAATATCAACTCATTCCACATTTTTATACAAACATATCATGATGTTTGCACATTATGGAGAGAAGATAGAATAAGAAAGAGAGAAAATATGGTAGGGGAGAAAAGAGATAAAATAGTTGGAGCATTTTGTTCATCAATCCAGTCTACTTTCATTCATCTAATACTTTTCCTTCCACCATTATCCGCTACCAATAATCCCTCAGGACTCATTCAATAACTACAACAATGACTACATAATAATAACAACAACAATCCATGCTCGTAACATATCAGAATTCCAGATCTCCAATCCATGCAGGTAACATATCATAATTCCTAATAATTTATTTATTTCCAAACCTTTTGAGTGATTTGGGATATTCCAATCCATATTCGTTTGATTTCTTTCACATATATCAAAAAAGAACTCATAAAAAAGACGATCTGGATATGGATTTCCAAAGCAATTCCACATATTGGCCTCTCCTAGGAAATCTGACTTTTCACCGCCAGTTCCTTCTAAATATCAGCCGAATTTGTAGATCTACAAAAGTTACTTCGTTTACTCTTATTTTGCTATCAAGCTTTGACAGAAAAACCGTCTTGGATGTTCAAAACTAGAACAAGTACCCGCTAGGAAGAACTATCAAGTGAAAAAACAGGAAACCCATATAAATAAATATATCAAGTCGATCCGTCACAAATAAATAGCAGTAGACCGATGGTGAAACGAAAACCCTATACTCTGATATTTACATACAAGAATTTGATGCCTAGGGCTTAGAAACAAGCAGAGAGATAAAACGGAAGGTATACCAGTTAGTGCTTCTACGCCGAAGATGAAACCCAAAGAAACGTTTCCTGTGGCCGTTATATCACTCCCTTGCTGCCAGCCAGAGCCACAATCCCAGTTACAGAGCCCTTCAGGTTTCTATGCAGAGGCCGGAAAAGGGCTCGATTACCATAGGTCTACACACCCAAGTAGGGCCTTGCGTTTGCCGTTTCGATAGCTGACGGACGAGTTTCCAATTTTCGTTTTACGTTTTCCTCTGTAATTTTTGGGGCTTTTTGCATCAATACCCCTGCACTTAGCGTATTTGCCCGTGTCCTCTGTCTTCACTCTTCACTCTTTACTCTTTACTCTTTACTCTTTACTCTTTTATGGAAATCAACTCCATGGAGCCATCTTCCACCAAAAAAACAAAAACTCCATGGAGCCATCCATCCATCTCCAACGCACATATTTGCCAATTCGCATGCATACCTATGCATGGTTGCTTTGCATACATTACCCAAATCCCTGACAGAGTGGGGGGCGGAATACCTAATGAGACACGTGTAATTTGAAAACCAAACCAAGTCCAACCAATAAATCTATCAATCAAGGCCTCAGGGGAAGAATATATATTAATAAAAATAATTAGTTTTTGGGTTATGCGCATAGAATATAGATAGATTCGGTGGAGTCATGAGACAGACATCCATCCATCCATCTACCAAGGTGGCAAAACAGAGAGGTTGAATGGATTCGAATTGTAATCGATTCCAAAGCTGAATTCGAGATTGGAATCCATTTGAGGCCTGACTCGATCCAATTGCTGATTCTGCTTACGACCCACGAATCACGACCGGCGATTGGGTGGGACTTGGGAGTCATGGGACACGAGGAGTTCAGAGGGAATGAGAATTGAGAAGTATTACTAAGAAGAGATTGGCCGACTTGGGAATTGGGAGTTGGTGGAATATTGTGAGGCCCATGTGTCAGTCAGGGTCTCTTCCGGGACGGGAATACCTCATGGTATTCATGCTGATCGCTCAGATGCTTTTTATGCTTGGACAATTATTATTAAATGCTTTAGTTGTTCAGGACGACTTCTATGTTTTTTTAACTTTCTATAAATCATCGTTTTATTTGCTTATTATGCTGTTGAAGATAACTAATGTCTTCCCTTCCTTCCTCCCTTCCTCCCTTCCTTCCTTCCTTCCTTTCTTTCATCCCCTATTTTCTGTATTCTCCGAAACTTCAGGGATGAAATTAAATTGGTGCTCAATCCGATTGATGAAGTAATTATAAACACCAAGAATTCGAATTTAATTATTAGAGCAACTTCAAATTAAAGACTAGAGTTGGAAATTGTTACTCTTTAATGAAGTATATACGTGAACTTCTAATTATTTGATATTTGTTCTTCCAAAGACAAGAAGAATATTTAACTACTGCATATGCCCTGTTCAAGATGTTGTATGTTCTTAGTATGATGGTAAGACATCAGAGCCAGAGTACTCTCTTTTGGTTAAATGCCTCATGATGCATGAGTGAGAGACTTCGTCTCAATCTACTCCCTTCTGTGAACACGAGATTCAGTAGGTCTCCACCCTTCTATTCAAATCCAGCCAATTAAGCCAAACTCTTCGTCTGTTCATAGAATGTGAGACCATGCATGCCATGACGTTTGAGCTTCTTAATTGGGCATTGAAAGGCATGGTGTTTGGCAACCGTGCCCATCTCTGTATGATGAGCTTTTCTTTTTTTCCTTTTTCTTTAGAATGAGAATTTATTTTTATGTTTCCATTTATTTGATGATTTGATATTTTGAAGGTAAAAACATATTCTTGTCAAACTCAAGGTCGTCATAGATTTTTAAAATTTTATTATTATTAATTGACATTTATGCAAATTAAATAGATTTTGTTCCGGATTTTCTGAATTTGGATCTGAATACCCTCGGACCAAATATGAATACCCCTAAACATAGGATTACAGATCCAAATGAAATTTGAATTTCAACTATCTACTGCCAGGAGGTGGAGAAGAAGTCAACTTACCATTATCAAATCCTAGTTTCCAAGCATGCTTTCAAAGTAGTGAGATTGAAGGTTTAAAATTGTTAATAATTTAATTCCTTATAAATGTATCAACAGTACTCTCGCGATCATGTGAGGCTTCTAATTCCTCTTCTTCTTTCACCATCATTACTATTATCTCCCAAGCCTAGCAGCATTGACACAGTCCCTTGGACTGTGGGAACCAACCCCAGGAACAATGAGCCCAAATACTCTAATAGAATAGAGGGTAAACTCTCCGCGAAATCTTTGCCATGTTGAATGCCTATGTAGAGGGCTCTCAAGAGGTCCAACAAAGCATGAAAGTGCATCGAAAGAAAACACAAGGGACTGAAGTAGTTCTCATATGGTTCTTCACCCAACACATGTACCATATAAATAGAAGCACACATAAGTCAAGAAAAAAAAAATTTACACAAGTAATCCTATCCTATTATTTGTAGAAATGCAACATTAAAACGATGCAGAAGATAATGGAAAAACAAGAACAAATAATGCACACATGTTTACAAGTTCAACAAGGTTGCCTAAGTCCTCAGTGAGATGAGATTCTGCTTCACTATCAATGGAGAATAGGGTTACAACGATCATCCTTACACCTCTCAGTATTGCTTGCATTTCAGAGAAAGAAAACCTAGCTACAAATATAGAGTGAAAAAACCCTAATCCAGAAAATACAAAACTGCCCTAAAATCCTGCCTGCCGAGGCGCTTGCACCAGTATTCCCTAGATTAAACTGCGATGGAATATAAAACATCATACACCAACAATTATTGAACTCCTAGTTAACTTATTCTTAGAATAGATTCTAGGTCTATAATGCATTCTGAAACTTAATTCTTCTTTATTTTTTCACTTTAGAATGTACATGTTCTAGACAAGATCAAAGTAGGATCGATGGAGATAGTCAGATAGATGCAGTACATACTTGATTAATTCAATTGTGTTTAACTAAACCTTAGGTTAAGAGAGAGAGAGAGAGAGAGAGAGAGAGAGAGAGAGAGAGAGAGAGAAGCTTATCTGTGCTTTGTACCAACCATTGTAGTAGAGGCAATCTCCAAAGTGTTTGAATTGTGAACATGGATCATCGAACGGAACCCTGGGCACAATGTCATATCTATAAACAACCCTAATGTACCTCTTGAATTTTGCATTCAGTTGTTTTTCCATGAAACTCCCGAATTGCTTGTCTCCAACCCTGGGCTGTCCAAATGTGTAAACACCAAACAAGCTACTTAAGATGGAAGCTTCTTGGTGATGTACTAGTATGGCAGGAAAAAGAATTGCAAGTGCACCCCCTAAACTGTGTCCTGTTATCATTATCTTGGCACCCTTATTCTTCTGAAGCAATGCTTTCAGTTTATCTCTGATAAGGTAGTATGCCAATTCTTTGTCTCCTCTATACTCTTTTGGCCAACCTTTTCCATGATCCTTTTCGTCTTGGAGCCCCAGAGCCTTCATGAATCCCAAGTGAACTCTTCCCATTTTCCCCATAGACAGCCATGAAATATCAAAGTCAATGCACCAGTTTTTGGCATTGAAGGGTTTAGTGCCACGAAATGACACCACAATTAGTTGGGCATTTTTTGGTCGATCGCAGAATATGAATGCTTGGGTTGTCTTATCCTTCAGAAACTCTGCAAGGTTGGTACAGGGCCAGCAAATTAGTGCATTGATGGAAGTCCAAGTTTGCCAAAATCATCAACAAATGAACAGTACTGAACTGCACAGGTAAATCTGTGAATACCATGGAAAATTGGATTGATCGGAGATTGAACAACTAGAGGCTTGCTCGATTTGTTTTGATATAACATGGGGGGAAGTTATTAAAAAGAAATCATATGAAATACCTTATCATAGAGTTTAATCCATATGAATCATAGTTGTAGGAGTGTCAATTTGGCCCGCCAACCCGAGCCTGCCCTAGCCTGGACAGATTCTGGGCTGGGATTTTCAAGCCGAGGTTGGATTGTGCCAGGCCTAGGCTGAGGTCTTGGGAGCATGGCCCCTGCACTCGGGGGGGGGGGGGGGGGGGGGGGAGGGGACTAATGGGAGCACACTCTGTATCATCAACAGCAAGGGAGATTTCCGTTTTTTATCCAGTCGGGGCAGTCATTTTTCCTCTCCTTGTATCTAGGTGTAAATGCCACGCTGTCTTCCAGGATTTTTTTTTTAATAAATAAATTATAAATTAGTTTACTTTCAGGCATTGTTGCGTATCAACCCGGGCTACTTTCAGGTTGAAGTCAATATAGATCAACCATTTAATTAATTTGGTTGATCGAACAGCAAAACAACTAGCATTATATATCCATCTACCCAAAGTTGAATAACAATATTTTTATAAATATCAGTCTAGGAATATTAAACTATACACATGGTCTTCCCAAACACATCTTACATATCCGGTGAGGAAGCGGAAGAAAGGCATATCATATGAATTACTGGCAGTTACCAGAAAAAAAAAAAATTTATTGGCAAGAGTCTTACCATTCCAGCAATCAAAGAACCCAACAAAATGCATCTGCAGACAATAATAATAACTGAGTTAAAATCCCCACCACCTAAGATTCAAATTCAGAGAGAGAGAGAGGATAGACAATAGTGGCCGGTCGAAATATTAAGTTTGTTTGATTTGAATGGATCAATATTAATACCTTCCAGTGGTTAGTAACAGCATTGTTGACGTAGGTTGGGTTCTCGTAAGCTACCTTTGCTGCCATCATACACAGTTCCAATGGATTAATAGTACTACCTTTAATAATCTTGACTATATGCACTGCCTTGCGTATGTAGCTGGGAATGGAGGTTGATCTATGGAGATCGATCCTTCCATCTATATGTCCAAGAAATGACCGGTACTCCATGGATTCACAGTCTGGAATCACCACTAAACCACCTTCAATTCACACAAAAATAAAAACCCACTTCAATTCACATCCGGAGGATATTAATTAAGGTAATTATTCCAATCTAAAAAAGAAAAATATAAGGGTAAAGCTTGGTTTTATAATTAAGTTAGAAATAATTAAGCACTACCTAGTACCTACCTCTGAGAATGGTTGCAATCAAATTTAGAATACCACCATTAATTGAAAAGAAATTCAAGGTGAACTCTAGAGTGAAGCCCAGCAAAGTGAGGCCGCCGAATCAATAGCAATATCTTCAGTAACAAATAGCTGAGAAATGTTATACAGTGAGCTTCGATGCTTCCTTGCTGATCTTCCTGATGATCATGATCATGATGTCTGCTTTCTACATGGCTAGAACTGTTAGGACTCTTATGTGGGCTTAATTGATATTGATTGACCTATTGGGTCCAAGAGAATAAGATCCACTCTAATTAGGAAACTTCGAGCCCTATTCTATTGTGGGAATGGAATATGGTTTGGGAATTCTATTATATATAGAATATTGACGGTCCCTGCAGCTATTACTTTTCATAATAATATTTTGGGAGCACTGCTTTCTCACAGAGCTAGTGTAGAGACAGAGAGAAGATTCTATAGTAAGAGGCTGCAGAAGATCTCAGTAGAAGGACCCATATTGCATGGTTCTTCATTATAATTCGTGGTACAAGCATCAACCTTGATTTAGGGACTTTATTCACGCTCAACGGGTATGTGATCAATTTCTTTTCATTATTCATTATTGTATTCTATACACTGTAGGTCATTCAAATGATTCTAGGATTTAGAATCATTAACAAGAGCCCTTTAAGCTTCTCCAAGGCAATAAGAAATCTAATATATGAGATGTTTTTAGCTTTTTAGGACGATAGATTATATAAGTACTATTACTGGAAGAAGAACAACAACTTGATTCCATCACAAATATTCTGAAGACTAAGGAGAGAAAGAGACGACAATGGAGGGAGAGGGTCTCTAACTCGGAAGGGGATCAAGATCAGGAATCAGGAGAGGAGCAGTGTAGTCTCCTCCTGACTTGTCAGTTAGATTTTGGAGAAGAAACGGCAGAAGAAAAAGAAACATCTTATTTGGGGATAATATCTCTCTCCACAGGCCCTTCTGTATCCTATACGTAGGAGGATTTAATATGACTTGCATCCGCGCGCGCGCACCCCAAAAGGCTAAAGCTATTCTGTTTGTTAAGAAGACATGGATTCATAAAGAAGAAATGGTCTGATTAATAATAAACTAGACTTCTTCCTATAACAAAAATTTCACATTTACTAATTACTCTCTTTCTTTAATGACCAGTTAACGTGACCCTATCAAATCTGAAGTCAACCAAACCATTCCGATTTAATTAACCATTTTTTAATGAACAGTTATTGTGCTTATTGTCATCTTCCAGTCTTCAAACTTCAAATTAAGTCGTATATTCTTTACCAAAAAAAAAAAATTAAGTCGTATGTTTTTGTCTTGAACCATTGACTCCTGAACGAATGACACCTCTGTGAAACCATGGAGAAAAATCTGCTATGGGAAAAATGGTTTCTACGGGAGAATGTGACCCTAACACCCGGACACATAAGGGGACGAAATGACCAACCCGCCCCCATGAAATACAAAATGATGCTCATGTTGATACTTTTATGGACGCTCCTATTGACCCTCTCGCATGTGAAGCGGCCATGCTCCCCGACATAAAACACTTACTTACCCTATGCTATATATGAGACTTTCATCACACAAACTCTCAAACAATTTGAACCTTAGAAAGAGTCTTCTTGATAGCCTTGTTCCAAGGTGTTTAAATCACCATGCATATTTTTTAACCACATGGGTTGTGAAATCTTGTCAAAACGAAAGAAAATTATATCTTGGACCAAAGGCTACATTTGGTTGCAAGGGAAATCGGATGGGAAGGGAAGGGAAGGGAAGGGAAGGGAAGTGAAATGAAGCGAAGTGAAGGGAAGTGAAGCGATTTTTTTTTCCCTTTTGAGTCGCTTGGTTGCAACAGAAGTGAAATGAAATGAATTTAACATAGTTGTTTGGTTGGATGTAAAATTTATGTAAAATAGATGTAAAATTTTAAAAAACTAATAATAGCAAATTCCTCAAAAGAGATTGGGGGGGTACTTTTCAATCCAGAACCCATCCAGCTCCTCAAAATTTATATTGGTTATGTGAATCAGGTCATTCAAGGTTTGTACTAAATCAAACCAAATGTCATCAGATACTATGCTCTATCACTTACTAAAATAAATCATTTCATTCTATATATCAAATGAATGCAACATAAATAAATATTTAAAATAATATAAAAAATGATCACAAAGAAAACAGTAATAGATCACAAATGATAACGACTGAAAGGCTCATTCCAAAAGTCTTTTGGTCAAAATAAACCCAATAGGTCAGTAATGCTCCATCTGACTCAAACCCAAAGTCTTTTGGTCAAAACAAATCCAATTTAATCGAGAGAGAGAGAGAGAGAGAGAGAGAGAGAGAGGTGAGAGTCACGAGAGTGGGAGAGAGATCATGAGAGTAGGGTTTTTTTTTCTTCCTATTTTGGTGGGAAAAAAAAATTAATAGTTAAATGTAAAATATATTTCCCTTGCAATCAAACATCTAAGTTTATTTTTTCTAAGAAAAAAATTCCACTTTATATAAAAATTTGCATTCCTCTTATAACCAAACAAAACCAAAGTGGCTTAACGATTGACAAGCAAGAGAAGAAGTCATCTCATATGTTTTAGGTGGGTTCCTAATTAATGGTTATTCTATTCTATTCAATGGTTGATAAGGTCATTAATGAATGACCGTGTATCTGTATGCACTTTTCATGACAACTTTTTTCATCCAAATTAAGGGCTTTGGTATTAAGTAATCAGTATGTCAGTTTCAAATTTCAACAATTTATGTTCAACTCGTCTTGTTAGATATTTAATTAGTAATCCTTTGTCTTTTAAAATAGGGAAATTTACATCCACTACCTTTTGCATTTGCCCTAATTACATCATCTCCTTTGGTTTCGCTTTTACATTTAAACCTTAAAAATTAACACAGTAATACTGGTGTTAGTTTTGAGATTGAAAATACCTAACTACCCCTTCAGAGATATATCCAACCAATTATACCCTTTGAGAGAGAGAGAGAGAGAGAAATCACCCATAGCAAGTCGTCAACCACGACCAAGAAAGGAGAACCTGTGGAAAAGGGAAGGGAAGCTGGGTCGGGACAAAAACAGTAAGAGGAAACTGGGTCGGAATGAGATTCAAGAGGAAACCATCGGGATAGCTACTAACCCAGAACAGACGCTAAGCAATCAAACCCAGAGCAGAAACGAAGCAAAAGAGAATCAAAATAAAAAATAAGGAAACTGAAGACGAACCAGTGATTATAGCAGTGAGTTTGCTTGCATCTATTCCCTCAGTAACCTGTTCAGCAGTCGAAGCGGATCGGAACCCATTTGGACCTCGCATCCCTGTGACCAGTGTCACCAGTGAAAATAACCCCATTTCTTCACACCCCCCTTGAAAAGAAAGCACGACCAGAACTCAGAACTGTGTTTCAACAAACAGAGACAACCACAAGTGAAGGTAAAAAGTAAGAGAGATGAGGAAGAGGAGGACAGGAGATTGATCGATGATGAGAAGTAAAAGCATGAGAAATTCTAACCGCATACCTGAATATGTTTAGTGAAGATTTAAGGTCTCATCCAAAAATAATCTGCCAAATTGTTGTCTTCATCAGTTCTGTGCAAAACCCCCAAAATTTGCAGTTCAACAGAGAGTAAATTGAAACCTAAGAGAAAGAGAGAGAGCGAGAGAGAGAGAGAGAGAGAGAGAAAGTTACAACCTGAAGATCGCCGGATTGGAGTTATTCTCCTCGCAAATCACCGGAGATATGTAGGTCGCCGGAGAGGAAAGAAATGATTGCCGAAGAAGAAAGAGATGAGATGGAAGATGATGTTTTTATTGAAAGGGTAAAAGGGTCAAATACATTGAGGAAGGGTACTAAGGACATTAACCAAAATATAGAATGGATTGACCCTCAAAAGACACTGACGGTGTTAGTTTTTTTGGTTTAAATGTAAAAAATATAGAATGGATTGACCCTCAAAAATAGAATGATGTAATTAGAGCAAAGACGAGGGATGGTGGATGAAAATTTCCCTTTAAAATATAAGTTAATTGAGTGATTATTTGAGGAAGCTAGTAAAGATTGGGAAACCATGGTTCACACTGTTTCATACGTATACTATAATAATTAATGGACTTTAGTGATCATTCTTAATATGAGTAAACTCTATCACATGTGCATTCCATATCAATTTGAGACATAGTTAGCAAATTCGGATTCGGGAATTATTCGGGCGGAGAATTATTCGGAATAATTCGATTGATTAATTTAAGGATTCAGTCAAAAAAGCTTATTGGGTTTTTTTTTTTAATTGTTTTTTATTGTTTTTTTTATTGTTTTTTTTTTTAAATAATGTTTAAATGGACCGAATAATTCGGTTTAATTCGGATTCGGTCCGAATTATTCACGATTTATATTCACTTTTGAAAAAATCACGAATTTTAAAGATTTTTATTTTTAATTCGGATTTGGAACGAATTTTTGATAAAATTCGAAAAAACGCGAATTATTCGGCCAAATTGATAACACTGATTTGAGATAGTTTCCAAGAAATTTCTTTCGACCAAATAATAAATTTATAGAAGAAACAAAAAAAATGTGGGCTATTTGTATGAGAAACAAATTAATTAATGGTATTCAAGTTGTCATGGTTGGGTTTGACTGAGCTCCGTTAAGGGGACACAATATTTGATTTTATAACTCATAACCAATTAATTTGCACGGTTCTTCCTCCCCACTTCGGTTAAGGCCTGAAAGGTGAGAATTGCTTATAATAATTTAACATCAGGTAGTAATCAAATTCCATACCAACTGTCTTATCGAATAAATCATATTTATTGGTATTTTGGTCATGTGAATTATTTAAGTTGGTATTTGCTTCCTCTTGTAGTTGTTGAGAGAGAGAGAGAGAGAGAGAGAGAGAGAGATTTCATTGGAAGGGCTAAGGTAGGAGGTAGAAGAAGTAATTTTGTATTATTTTGCCTCATCTATTGATTTTATATATAAGGAGAAAAAACGCTAATCTCTTGCCTTCCCCCCATGCCCAATCACAACGGAGTGTAAAAACATCATGTTGCCCTTACCCCACCATGTGTTGAAAATGCTCTTGTGCTTCCTCTCATTGGTAGATGCGTTGGCGTGCCCCTACACGAGCAAGGTAGTATTCATTAATTTTCCCCTCATATATATTAAAAATTAGGGAGAATGAATGTTGTCAAGTTGTGTAGTATACACTAGTGCCTCTTTATGTCTATCTTGTTCATTCATACTATTTGTTATGGTACTGCAATGCAAGAGGTCAGAAATTAGGTTGTTTCTGGTGATGAAAAGAGCTTTTATGATATGTGAAATTTATGAAAACCCGATATTTTAATGTCGGTAATGTTAGAAGATGACTGTCGATATTTGATTGTCAGATACCTATGGTCGGTAATCGGTATATCTTTGATAGCTCAGATGGAGAGAATAAACAAACTCCTCAAGGGCTACTTAAGGCACTTTAGTGCAAACCAGAACGACTGGAGCTGTTGGATGTTGCTCAGTGCTGCTATAACTTAACAACCAAAAAGTTCTACGTCGAACTTCAAGCTCTTCGAGTTGGCCACGGGGTCACAGCCTCTGATGCCCCACACCATTGTGACAGGAGGGGGCTTGCCCATCAACCTACTTTGCCAAAAGGTGGCAGGAGCGCAACGACCTAGCCCAAACCTACTTAGATGAAGTAGCAAGTATATGAAGGGAGCGACGATCCTTCTTGGAGATAACTCCAAAAGATTAATCAAACCTGGCCCAACCTACTTAAACAACCCACAGGCTTGGCCCGATCTGAAGGAAAAAGTAGACCTTATGGAGAAGCGGATAGGAAAGGTAACCTATAGACTCAAGTGACCAACTCGGTGAAAACTCACCCCGTATTCCATGTGAGTCAGTTGGCTTCGATTTGACCAGACTAACCCAGAGAGGAACATGCCCTAAATGATATAGGTCCCCCTATTGCAAGAGGAGAGAGTTAGACAAAAGGAAGCACTAGTATATACTATACAACTGAACTTGAAACTCAATCCCTAAAAATTAGTAGGATCTAATTAAATTTGGATATCTAAATTTGTTCTCATTAACATAATGACACTGAGTTCATCTAAGTCCATTTGAGTCCATCTGGACACGGAACTCAATTTCTAAAAATTTATAAAATTTGAATTCGGATATTCAAAATCCTTATTACGGCATAGAAGTAATCTTATATTATTTTGCCACATCTATTGATATAACATATATTAAAAATTATTATGATTTAAATTTGGATACCAAATTTGTCTTCATTAGCATAATGACACCAAAACCTTATTGCGGCCAAGAAGTAATCTTGCATAATGACAATGATCTCTCATTGCGGTCTAGAAGAAATCTTGTACTATTTTTCGTAATCTTGGCAAAGGCGTGGAGATGAATTTGGATACTAAAATGAGATTTCCATCAAATGTTAGATCAATTTCAAATAATAGTGATGCTAATCAAATAATACTTTGGATAATAGTGTATTCATTCCAAATTCGCTTCTTTTATATTCCTAGTAGAAATGTTTAATTTATTAAAAAAAAAAAAGAGTAGAAGTATTTAAGGGTCATTTCTAAATGCTTACTCACCTCATGTATTTGCATAAATACCCTATATACCATTTTTTTTCCTCTTCCTTTTGATTATTTAATGATATGACCCAGATTGAGTTTCTAGTTTAGTGGCAAGTTGCTAGGCAATTGGGCTCTAAGCACTAATCCAAGGAAGATTACTAGTTTGATCCTCCCAGCCTTAACCTTCTTGAAAAATATTAATAGTTAGTTGTTCTAGTATTGAAATAAGTATGGCCCAATGGGTCCCTTGCTAGCCCATTTGTGGGTCTTGTCTATCTCCTTTTCAGCCTCGGTAGGTCTTGTTTGGTCTAGTGGCCCTTGAACTAGCTAACACAAAAATAAATAAATAAATAAAATCACACCCCCTCGTTCGTATTGTGGCCTAATCACACTCTCCTCTCCCATGTTTTCATAAATTACACTTATTACCCTTAAGGCTGATAGAGTTAGTCTAGTGTTAATTTTAAAATGTAAAAAATCATTTTATCTTTAAATTAAAAATCTCAAAACAAAATACTATTTTACCCTTTTCTTCATCTTCAACTTGATCATCCTCAAAATCAAATAGAAACTAGGGTATAAACCCCATAAACCGGCTTACAAGTTGAGGGGGCCCAAGACCATATCAACCCACATCAATTCCCATAGGAAATTGATGTGAGATCAGCTCCCATAATTTGATATGTGATCTTAACATACCACCACTCTTTCGAACCTAACATCCATGGTGGCCCACTCCGGATCAGGTAACCCTTTCCAAGTGGCTTTCACTCTGCTCTAAGGATTATGTCTAGCAGCAGGTAGTCATTTCCAAACGACTCTCACTTTGGCACAAGGTCGCCCCTTCTACGCGCAGGTTGGGCCGAGGATCGATTGCTCTGATACCAAGCTGGTACATGCACTGTCTTACCTATTATGAAGATGATAAGAACAATAGCCAAATGAGAAGATTTATGAACTAATTGGCTAATTTGGAGGTTGCCAAACCTCTTTCTCGCAAGATAAATCTTTTGAATAATCTAGCTATCCCCATATTAATTTTAAGCTAATAAATAGGGTAGTTATCCTAACCTCTACCACATACGCCACGTATCCCACTCACACACAACAACTAATAAATAGTTATTAGAACTCTTACCACTTCTACTAACCATTTTAATATGTGAAATACATCAACCCATAACCAATCCCAACAAGTACATAACATAAATGAAATTGAGAGTGTTCAATTTGTGAAGGGAAGATATGGAAATGCCCTCTCCATCTTAACCCCAAACACAAAAAACCTATTGGTTGGTTTTTGCAACTCATGACATCAACAGTGGTAAACGCTAACGGAGTAGAACACAGCTAAAGCGTGTCCGCTACCTAGATCATAGCCCTCCAATCAGCTCTATTTGAGACCATACTTGGGACAATGCCTAGTTTGTGTATGTCTTTTCTTACAACCTCTCCTATGGTCACTTTTGGCCTGCCTCGAGATCTCTTGGGTCTTTCTATCTGAATCAAGTCACTCCTCCTTATTGGTGCATCTGATGACCTTCATTGAATATGTCCAAACCACCTCAAACGACATTCTTGAAGCTTGTCAGGAATTGGAACAACTCTCAGGTTCACTCTAATTTGGTCACTCCTTACCTTATCCCTTTTAGTTTTCCCACACATCCATCTCAACATTCTCATCTCTGCTATCCCTAGCTTATCAATATGTTGCTTCTTAACGGCCCAACATTCTGACCTGTATATCATAGCCGGGCGAACGACTATCAGATTGAATTTTTCCTTAAGTTTTACCGAGACACGTTTGTCACACAGTACTCCAGATGCACTCTAATCCTATGTGATACATCATCTTCTATATCTCATTCTTTATTAATGATAGATCCCAAATATCTGAAATAGTTGATTTACTTTACCTCTCTTTCTTCAATAGTTATCTCGTCATTATCTCTCGTCGAGTGATTAAAGTTACACATCACATATTCTGTCTTCAATCTGCTTATCTTAAGGCCCCTTGATTCCAAGGCATATCTCCATCGCTCTAGTTTAGCATCTAGTCATGATTTTGTTTCATCCAATAAAACAATATCGTCTGCAAAAAGCATACACCATGGGACGTCTCCTTGTATGCCTTTTGTCAACTCATCCAGAACAAGCGCAAATAGGTAGGGGCTTAAAGCATACCCTTGGTGTAGCCTAATAGAAATAGGAAACCCGTAGCTTTGACCACCCTTGGTTCTCACACTTGTTACCATGTCATCATACATATCTTTAATTACTTCCACATATTTGCTCGATACTTTTCTTTTTTCTAGGACATGTCATATTAAATCTCTAGGAACCCTGTCATAGGCCTTTTCTAAACCAATGAAGACCATATAGAGGTCCTTCTTGACAGCTCTAAAGGTTTCCATGAGTCTTCTAAGAAGATATATAGCTTTAGTTGATGATCTTCCTGGTATAAAATCAAATTGGTTATCCAAGACTCCAGATTCTCTTCTCAAGTGCACTTCAATAATTTTCTCCCAAAGCTTCATCGTGTGGCTCATAAGTTTTATACCTCTGTAGTTATTACAGTCCAGGATACCTCCTTTATTTTTGTAGATGGGGGTTACAAAGCTTCTTCTCCACTCATCGGGCATCTTCCTTGTATACATAATATTTTTAAAGAGGTTCATTAGCTAAGATACGCCACCAAGTCCTAGGCTCTTCCAAACTTCTATAGGGATATCATCTGGGCTTGGAGTCTTACCAAACTTCATCTTCCTTAAGGCATCTTTAAGTTCAGAAACTCCAATCCTTCTTACATATCTATGTCTAGTGTTGTCTTGGTGAGAATGGCACTCGTTGGGGTAGGATCTACTTGAGTTCTCTCCATTTAATAGCTTGGAAAAATAATCACCCCATCTCATCATGGTGTCTTCATCCTTAGCAAGCACTCTACCACCTTCATCTTTGATACACCTGACATGTTCAAGATCTCTACTCTTCATGTCTCTCAGCTTAGCTATCTTATATATAGATTTTTCCCCAGTTTTAGTGTTCAGGTTATTATAAAACTCATCATATTTCTTAGCTTTTGCTTTCCCCACCAATTTTTTAGTTTAATTTCTGGAAGAATAGTATTTATTTTTATCCTCATCTTCTTTAGTGCTTTGCCAAGTTTTAAAACAAACATTTTTATGCTTGATGGCATTCTGAACCTCTTCATCCCACCACCAAGTCTCCTTAGGGTCACGACTAGTGCCTCACGACTCCCCTAGGACCTCTTTAGTTACCTTCTTAATGCAGGTTGTCATCTTGTTCCACATCTCATTGGAGTCACCTTCATTTTCCCACTGACTTTGTTTGACCACTTTATCAGTGAAAGTACCCTGGGCTTCTTTTTTAAGTCTCCACCATCTAATCTTAGGGCATACAAGCTTCCTTGTCTTACAATTTTGTGAGTAAAACTGCATATCCAAGACCAATAATCTATGCTGTGATGTTAAACTCTCCCTAGGAATAACCTTACAATCTTTACACAACAATTTGTCAGCCCTCCTGGTAAGGAAGAGGTCAATTGGGCTGGAATTATGTCCACTTCTGTAGATAGTAAGGTGTTCCTCTCGCTTTTCAAAAAATGTGTTCATGATGGGTAGATCATAGGCTATAGCAAAGTTTAAAACTGAAATCTCCTCCTCGTTCCTCTCCCCAGCACAAAATCCTCCATGAACATCTTTATATCCTCATCGATCCTTCCCAACATGTCTGTTGAGATCACCTCCTGAGGTATCTTTTCATCATGGAGAGAGCTTTGTATTAATCCATCCATATCTTCCCAAAATTGTACTTTACTAACTTCATCCAGCCCTACTTGGGGGGCATAAGCACTGATTATATTGACAACCTCTTTCTCCAACATCAACTTTATTGCAATGATCATATCCCCCACTCTCCTCACATCCACCAGGTCATTCTTTAGGTCTTTATCCACTATAATGCCCACTCCACCTCTATGGCTATGATCTCCCAAGTACCAAAGTTTGAAGTCATCTAAGGCCTTCCCTTTCTTACCCTTCCATCTTGTCTCTTGAATACATATAATATTAATCATTCTTCCCCTCATGACATCTATCAGCTCCATGCTCTTGCCTGTTAAAGAGCCAATGTTCCAGGTAGCAGGTCGAACCCTACGCTTGTGAACTACATTAGCAATAGGTCGGTCAACGACCAATTGGCGACCACAAGGCTGGCAATAGGTTTTAGAATAACTAAATGTTAGTCAAGAAAATAGGAAAAATATCATAAGGTTTTAGGTGGTCTATTGCCTCTCACCGTAGCTAACAGCAGTGGGATGTGACTTCTAAAATGCCGGTGAAGTAAGAACCCTGTCTGGCGAACAAATCCCTATGACAATTGCCGGGAAAAAATGAATAGTGATTAGATTTGAGAAGGAAAATTGCTGCAGGCTACATGAGTTCAAATATTGTACTCAGCAACCAACATAAGGTGACTTTCAGCCCCAAAATTCCTTGCAAAGAGAGATTAGTCCATGACTATTGGCAACTATTGTTTGGCTAAGAACGGCAACGAAAATGTCCAAAAAAGCTCCATGAGTTGTAGGATTTATTTATTAAAGGGTAAGAAAGTAATCTCACACCCACTATTACGGCAAAAAACCAACCTAGGCTACTCTCTCATTCTACATAGAGGAATAAATACAAGAGAGTGAGCGTAGGGCTGCTCTGGCGGGGAACTTTCCAATACCTAAGTTAAATCTGTCTACAAACAATAATTTCATAAAAATGAAAAAGTCTCAATCCCTTATAAATGGGGCTTACCGATGTATTTATAGTTGAGAAATAACGACAATAGTGAGTCCGAATTTGACAGGTCTCTTAGTGCTGGTAGGAATATGAATATGGAAAGAGTAATATTCGGAGAGTGAATCGAGGAGACATCCCACTTATAAGAGTCCTTCATATCCTACGTGTTTCGGGGGATCTCCTTCCTTTAAGGGTGAGATTGGAGTCCTTATAGATTCCCTTTCCTGATTAGGATGGATCCGACCCTTGTTTGGAGATTACGTGTTGGATTGGGTTTGTATATCCTTGTGGGGAACGCATTATGTTAGTAGGATCCTGCAAGTATCGAGTGCTGAGCAACCTTGGATTAGTAGCTCAATTACCGACCTACCTCAACTGAGTGCCCATCAATTGATCACTTCTCAGGCCTACAGACGTGGGTATAGTCCTGCCGTTCAAATGTAGCCCAATAATTTTCTTGGCTAGATCTTCAATTGTGGTTAAGTACGAGTCATCCATTTTATGCGTGAAGACACCTATTTGTAGATGTGGCTCAAGAGATGCTCGGTAGCCGCTCGATGGCCGCTTGATAGTCGGCTAGATTATGAGTCAGCAATGTCACGTCCAACCTAGCTGGTCGTCCCCGATCAGTAGCATAGTTCGGCCATGCTAAACCGATTGACCTTCCTCATGCCGAGGCCTAATGGGCTGGATCATCTTCGTTCTACTGAGTCGATCATCTCCGTTCTACTGAGTCGATCATCTCCGTTCTACTGATGCAATGTGGCACATGACCATTAGTAAGTATTTTCTTACCATAAAACCTACCAAGGGCATTTTCTCCATTAAAAGGTTCACGGATTCATGAAATTACTACTTAACAAACTAATGGATTGAACCTACTTGTAAGAAAATTTAACATGTAAGAGAGGTTCGTGTAATTTATGAAAATACAGGAGAGAAAATATATAATTAAGCCATAGTTTAGGGGAGGGAATGCAATTTTCTTTTAAAAAAATGATAGAACTATCTTATAGGGTGATCCAATTGATCATGCATGTCCATTCCAAAGTCCTGAAATTAGCCCTTCTATTGTGTGAGCTTGTAATGTAGCTTAACCGCTTCAAATTATTTATGCTATTTTATTTTCTATACGTCCCTTGCCTATGAGAGGCCGAAAAGATCGATCAACTCAACTTGGATCAATGGAATTCTATTAGTTCAATTTTGATTTATTTTGATTTTAGAAAAAAACTCTTTATTGGTTCAGTTTCAATCTAGAGTTTTGGACTGATTGGACAATACATATTGAAACGACCTATTGAAAAAAAACAAAAAAACTCTAAAAATCTAAAAAAATTAAATCTTATAATGAATTTGAAACCGTGCTCCTACTCACACAATCTCTAATTCGTCCTAACCATTTGAATAACCCACGGATAGATACATGAATAATATATTATTAATTAAAAGAAGTAGAAACGACTGTGCAACATTTTGACCAAGTAAGTCCATTTGAAAACCATTGTTTACACCTTAAAATTAAAGCATTCTTAGATGCCCATTGTAGGAACTCATTCCCACATGACACTACTATCCCACATGGGCAAGGGTTTTTTTTTCCCCCAAAACTTGCATATATGGCCACATGTATTCTCTTTATAAATAGTCTTGTATTGTGCAAGTAAGAGACAAGAGATTACATAACCTATGAAGTAATTTCATGAATCATAGATTTGAATTATACAATTAAAAGAAAAGTTCACAGTTCATTGAGAACCCAATCCGCCATTCGGATTCCAAAGTCTACACTCATCCTCAGCTGGGAAATCCCAGCCATAGCCTAATCACAATATCCTTCCTTGCTTAAGATATAACATATGACCACATATAATATAAGAGCAATCTCGGCTCGGTTGGGGCCAGACCAAAGCCCAGTGTGTTAAACCTAATGCAGCCCAGCTTGACTACAGATTCAGAATTTTCAACCATCCCAGCCCACGGGCTGAAGCTGAAGCCCAAAAAGATTAGGTAGCGTGAGTGAGCTCGGTCTAGGCCCAAGGTATCGGGCCCAAGCTGGATCCATAAAAGGAACTGAATGATTTTGGTTAAGTATAATATATTAAATTCGTTGTTGTTTACTGTTGGACCAGGAAAAAGCCAGCTAATTAAGGGTGTCAATTTAGAATCAGAATGGAATGTGGTACGTTTAAAAAAATGAACTGATATTTTATTTGGTTTGGTTTAGTTTGATTTCGTTACCATTTAATACTAAAAGGCTTTGGATTAAATTGAACTAAAAATAATTGTAACCTGTATAAATCGAATCCAAACTGATTCTAAATCATACCAAATCTTATAATCACGTGTCTTCTTGAATTGTTTGGAATTACATACTATGAGTTTCTTGTTAAGTTATGTAAAAATGGTTGAAAGGTACCAAATTTGACACCGTGGGACTACCCTATTAAAGTTGTAGTTTCTTTCTTAATTTTATTTGTTTCAACAATTATTTCCATTTCTTACCAAAAAAAAAATTCAAATACAAAATCCAAATAAAAACGAATGATTTTGAGGTTATGAAAAGTATTCAATTTGTTTTGATATGAATTTTTTTTTGGGGAGGGGTCATAAATTGAAATTATAAGTATGAATTTTTCACCTCATTTATGAGAAACTGAAATCAATATTGTTTTTGGATGAAGAATCAATTTTCATTTGAAATAATGAAAGAGCTAAAGACTTGATTTAATATTGAAATTGCAAGTTTCTTTTACACTTCACTTTAATGAGATGTGTTAATAATAATAATAATACTAGCTAAATGTATTTTCTAAAAACAAATAAAAGTAAAATCACTTAGTTTTGCCGCCATTGCCACCAGCACCATCGCCACCAGCCCCATTGCCCCGCCCCTACCCCGCCCCTTAAAAAAATATGAAGAATCTATTCTACAAAAATTGAATTATCAAATTGTTGAAATATTTTAGATTGATGCAAACAAAACAATTTCAATATTCTAACTAAAAATCTAATTATTGATTATTTCATGAAATTAATTCCTAATTGAAATCGAACTCATACCAGATCAGACGGAAACGGTTTCAGTTATGATACATATTGTATCCTGAAACAATCCAAAACCGAACCCAAAGCAAACCGGTTCTGAACCGATGCCCGTGGTAGTGCCTAATCTCTATAAATATGGGAAGCGCAGAAGGCGACAGGGGTAACGGGTAAGTAGCAATGGAATGGAATGGGAGAGACAGAGAGAGAGAGTGTGCATCTGCGTAAGCACCCAAAACCAATCAGAAAGAAACGCAGCAAATTCCCCGGGAAAAAGAACACCGGCGGCCAGAAAGCACAAGTGGTGGTGGGTTTCCCAAACGCACTGGACCCATTTCCTTCTTCTTCAACCTCTGAGCCTCGTCAAGGCCCTGAACCTCAAGAGCAGAAAAAGATTGCTTCCCTTCCCCACCTCATCTCCTCTAATAATTGCTATTGTGATGGAAAGGGATCCCATAAACTGCCGTCGGCTGACAATTGTAAGACTAAGGCCCGGCAAACGACGACATCGATGTTGGGAACTCTCGATTTTGGGACTTCCACACCTCAAAATGGAGAGAAGAGGCGAAGAAGAGGTAAGCCGTTAAGTTGTTTGACTCTCACAGAGACGGAGAACCCTTCCTTTTATGAGTCTACCAACGAAGTGGAAGCGCACCCACCCCCACCGAAGGATGGGGAGGGGGCCATGGCCGCTGCATTAGTGAAAAGGAGGAGGACAAGAAGCGATGGTAGACCGCCGACGACAAATGGAAGGAAGAAGAACAAGAAGAAGCTAAGTAATAATAAGAGCCAGCAATTGCAAGTGGTGTCTCCCTTCTTCCATAATAATAAGGCGATCTCCTCAGCGGAAAAGCTGACGCAGAATTCCCCTCCACTGCCCAATACCCTAATTAAAGAGAAAATTAGCCGAATTCTACTCAATTCCCCTTTCTCCAGGTCGTCTTCTTTGTCAGGAGAAGATGGAAAAACTAATATAGAAAAGGCAGCTAATGATCTGTCGAAGAACAAAGAAGATTGCAATGGGGTACCAAATGGGGCGGAGAAAGCACTACTCTTCTCATCTGATTCTCATTCTTATGGGACCGTGAAAATAGAGGATAAGCCCGATGCGGAGGACGCCGGCATTGACGCTTCTCCATCCAACAAGAGGCAAAGCATTGAGCGGCAGCCACCTAAGGAAGCACCGGAAAACGTTCGCGTGGTTTCTTCTTACTTCCAGACCCCAACACTAACAGTGCAGCAGCAACAACAAAGGAGAAAGGTCGACTACACAACACTAAAACCGCACAGCAAGGCTAAGACCCGCCGTCCCAACAAGAAGAAGGTGGTGGTCGTTTCCCCTTACTTCTGCAATGTTGCCACCAAGGAAGAAGAAGAGGAAGGGGGGAGTTACGATGAGTTCACAAGTACTAGTTGGAACAATGACTGCAAGAGACAGTCCACTAATAATGCCCCTGTCCTTTCGGCTTCTCAGAAGCTGGATGAAGCTTACCGAAGAGTGACCCCTGATAACCCGTGGAAGCCTCCACGCTCCCATTTTCCTCTTCTTCAAGAAGACCATGTCCACGATCCTTGGAGGGTCTTGGTTATTTGCATGCTTCTTAACCGCACCTCCGGTGCACAGGTATGATTACTTCATTACTTAGATCATCCTTCCATGATATATTTCTTCTTCTGCGATTATGTACTCAAGCACTTTCCTGGAAATGTTTACGCTTATATTAGTTGTTTTCTCTCATTTCACATCTAATGATCCTTTGCAATTTTGATGTGTAAACTAGCAGGCTTGAATGTTCTAGATTATCTTTCCAAATTTCCACACCTAGGCTAAGTATATCCCCAAACTGTTCCTGTAATGTACCTCTTTCCATACACATTATTACATATGGCAGAAACATGCCACAATAACTGGCACTGTATGACAAGTACAATTTCCTTTTAACGACCAGGAAAAAGAGTCATGATTAAGTTCGTTGGGCCTTGTGATGCAGCACCAAGGACGTATGAAAGGAGGAGGAAAAGGGGAGTCGGAAGGCCACACGATTTTCTTTGATGGGGGTTATTAGTTTCTATTTTCAGTTTTAATAGTTTCTAATTTCAGTAGTCTCTAATTCCTAGTTTCTATTTCCAGGAGGAGACTTGGTTTTTGAGTTATTCAAAATTCTCTATATTTTTGTGTTTTAGTGACCTGTATTATCCAGAACTGAGATCGATAGATCTGTTTTAGTTCCTATGTTCTCTTGGACTGTGGTTCATGTTAATAAGTTGATTTTGAACCTATTTGAAGCTTTGTAAGCCCCTGTTATCAGTTCTACTGATCTGACCAGATACACCCCGGTATTGGGATCTATAGTTTCACTATTCCAGATCTGATTTCTCTTTTAGTCTGATCTGTTTGTGCTATTATCCTGCTTTGTTGTGGTTGTTCTTTGAGAGAATCCTGCAGTTTTGGGACTAGGTTGGTTTGTTGATTCTAGTTCTACATTAAGTGGTATTAGAGCATGGCAGAGGACAACCCTACCCCTGATATTATGAACTCCATAGCTTCTATAATGGAGATGTTATAGACAATGAGGACTAAAGTCACTAAACAACAAACTCTTGGTGTAAGGATATTGGCTGTGGAGACCCAACAACAGCAGCCCACTCATGGCACTCATGTACCACCTGAGTTTGATGCTCCTATGCATTTAGCTGCCCAATTTGCTTACAGAAGACGAACCCTAATATGAGAGGATCACAGAGGATTCCTGTAGTACAACCAACTTTTGAAGAACATGTGAGGAGTCATTTTGACAATGAACGTCCCACATACTATAGACACTTAGGAGATTCACAAAAGGTCAAGCTTGACCTCAAGGAATATGTTGGTAGGTATAACCCCCAAGTGTTTTATGACTGGATAGCTGCATTGGATGACTATTTTGATTACTATGACCTATTTGAGGAACGGAAAATTAAATTAGCTCGTGCTAAGCTAATTGAGGCTGCTCGTGATTGGTAGAGAACCTATGAGCAAGAACTTGAAGACCGTGGTAGAGAACCTACTACTTGGGAGGAGATGAAGCAAGAACTATCTAACAAGTACTGGCCTCAAAATTTTAAAGCTCGCATACAAGGCCAGCTGAACTCTCTTCGTCAAAGAAATATGTCTGTTGCAGAGTACATGAATAAATTTGATTCATTTATTCTTGCATAGGCATTAGGGAGAATGAAAGACAATTACTATCTCGGTTTTGACTGGGATTGAGAGCTGAAATTAATAGGAGAATTGGTGTTGCTGAAGTGTATACAATGAGAGATTGCTTTGACAAGGCTTTGCGAGCAGAGGAACTCATAGCACATGCAAATAGAAGGTTTGGTTATCAAGTTGGGGAGGTCAAGAAAAAATTTCCAGCAACTAAACCTAATAGTTCGGCACCCCCAAGAGCCACAACTCCTCCACGAGTTGATTACAAAGGGAAAACACCTATGATAGGCAATAACAAAGTCCAATGTTTCCATTGCTAGGAGATGGGGCACTTTGCTAAGGCTTGTCCACATCCACAGAGGGTTAATGCTGTTGCTGGAATTGAAGACCCTAATGGGAATGATGATTCAACTATTTTTCCGTACCCCTTGGATGAAGATGATGATGGTGGGGAAGACTATGATCCGGATGATGTTAATGATGATGGCACTTATGGTATTCACATTATTACTCGTATTTTGGTGGCTGAAACCAAAGGAGAGGATTGACGACGTAATTGTATTTTTTGTAGCCGTATGAAATCTGGGGATCGTACTTGTCAAGTGATAATTGACAGTGATGCGGGTCCAGATTCCAAAGACTGAAATCAGATCGCTTAGGGCCCACAAGAATGACTAAAAATCTCAAATTTAATGGTTGAAGGGTATTCTTATAATTTCAGGCACAACTCTAGCACTTTAAAGAGATGAAAATAGATAATAGGGTCAAACTGAGATAGAAATTAAAAGAGCAGGGGTATTCTGGAATTAGTAAATGAATGAGGAAATATTAGAACAAAAGTTTAAGAAAAGAGGGGGTTAATTGTAAATAGAACAAACTAGGTTACTTAAGAATAAAAGAAAAGTCATCTTCTACCTTAGGTCACGTTAGGGAGCAAAAAAAATCAGCGGTTTGGAGAGGTTTCAGATCGATGGAGCTCCTTCAACAAGTCTCGGTTTGGGCTGATCTTCCAAACAAAGGCTACCAACCCTGTGGCCTCTTGATTCCGGCAGACAGGTATCTCAAACCAACAATCGACGAGGAGCAACTGTACCTGCAAGTTAGATCTGGCGGTGCTTATTGTTCCAGATTTGGTTGAGGAGTAATGGTTCCCAAATCAGCAGGACTCTCTACCTCAGATTCAGATGTCTGAATCGCTTTATGGCTTCCTACTACTACTACAAGTTTCAAGCCAACAGCCTTGGTATGAAGGAGATCGACTCACTTTCTGTGGGCTGCAACTACCGCCTAGAACAGGGGAAGGGAAAAACCAGAAAAAATAGAGATGAAGAAGAAGAAATAAAGAGGAAATAGGAGAAGGGCAAAGAAGAGATTAAAAGATTTTAGAGAGGAAGGAAGAGGGATCGGCAGTCATGGATTCAAACCCAAAATTTTCAATTTCATTCAATTATTCAAAAAAACTCTCTGTTACTAATGTATTACATGGCTTATAAAAGAAAACCAAAGCAATAAAATGGGAAGTTCACTCGAATGGAAACTAAACTAATTGGAAACTGGAAATAAGAATTCAATCTAATTAAATTACTACCAAACTAATTTCTAACTGAAAAAAAGGAAAGTAAGTCAAAACAGATTTCTAAACCAAAAAGATTCCTTCCATCGCCCAACTGCATCAGCTCTCCTGGTCTTAAAAGAACTTGACTCCGTTGAGTTAGGTCGTGCTCTGAAGATACCCTTGTAAATTGCTCGCTAATGAGGTGGCACGTATCTCAAAGCAAAAGATAGGAACATAACACCAAGAGGAGGAAAAGTAGGCTGATGTGTCACTGGAGCAGGAGTCAGTTGATGATGTGGCATGTCTGATAATGCGTGTGGCCTTATTAAGTACATATGACCTCTTTGCTTCACCTTGATGGTGTTCCGTGCACCATCATAGAGAATACCAGCATGTCGCTACCAAGGTCGCCCTAGAAGGATGTTGCAGTGTGCTAATGGGGTGACCAAACAGGTGACATGGTACTGTAATGGCCCAAACTGTAAGTGTACTCGAACAATTGCAGTGGCCTCTTCTCAAGATGTGGGTCCAAAACCTAGCACGTGAATCTTCTTGAAAAGCTGCTTTTGTAGAAGGTTGTGTGCTTGAACACATTCAGCAGATATAAAATTTGCTTCTGCCCCAATATCAACAACTGCATGAATATCAGTAGGGCCAGAGCTGTGAAGGAGAGTACCCTTCTGTCTAAATAGAGGAGCCTTGTCAATTAGTCTATTTGAAAAGGATGAAAGACTAGCTGAATGAGCTTCTACATCGTTATCACCATAGTCAAACATATCATCTTCCTCGAGGGGATAAGGATATAAAGCAGACTCATCTTCAATCTTCTCTGTCGGTTGTTTCTCTACTGCATCCACAGAGCTAGTCCTATTGGGACACTTGTTGGAGTAGTGACCCTTCTCGCCACAACTATGGCATCTAATGTTCTTCACCCTATCACTGTCCTTGACGAAATCTGACATTTTTTCTTCAACTCTGCGAGTTTCAAGCTTCTTTTCCTCCATACGTGGTGGAGGTCTATAAACTAAAGAAGTCTTGAGCATACCCTTAATAAATGGACTTCTCTTCAGCTGTCTTGGCGTGAGCCACTGCCACATCAATGGACCTGAAATCAATGTTAGCGAACTCGAGTCGGATCTCAGTACTTAGCCCACTGATATATCACATCACCCGTTGTTGGTCTGTTTCCTGAAGTCGACACCTTGAAGACAGTTTGTGAAATTCAAGGGTGTAGGAATCCACATCCTTGTTACCTTGTTGCAAGGTAAGTAATTTGTGGAACATTACCTTTTCATAATTAAGAGGAACAAATTTTTCAGTTAAGATCTGTTTCATGACCTCCCAATTGGTAATGGGTCCAAGTCTTCTGACAAACCTTGCATGCAGTACATCATCCCACCATGAACATGCATACCCTATAAACTTGGTGAGGATGAGTTCACACTTCTTCACGTCTGGAAGAGACTTATATGTAAAAATCCTCTCAACTTTAGTAAGCCAGTCAAAAAATTCCTCAGGTCCCTTTTCACCCCTGAACTCTGGAACCTCAACTTTGATACTATAATCTTTGTCAGAAAATTGTTGGGTAACATCTTGGGGTATAACATGATCATGTTGCACTCAGTGAGGTGTATCTTCAATCTGTAGGGCATTAAACTGAGGAGGGGGTGTAGATGGTCCTTCATCGACTCGCGTTTCAGACTTTTGCATAAAGGCAAGAATTTTAGTGAGGGCACCTTGAGTCTCGTCCATGAACTTGTCATATTTTGCTTCATTTTTTCAACCCTGGCATTAGTTTCCTTTTGGTTCTCAAGTACCTCACGATACAACTTGTGCAACTCAACATTGGTGATGTGACTTGTCATGGTTAGAGAGGACAAGAAATTTGCTCTGATACCACTTGATGTGGTATCCGGATTCCAAAGACTGAAATTGGATCGCTTAGGGCCCACAAGAATGACTAAAAATCTCAAATTTAATAGTTGAAGTGTATTCTTGTAATTTCAGGCACAACTCTAGCACTTTAAAGAGATGAAAATAGATAATAGGGTCAAACTGAGATAGAAATTAAAAGAGGAGGGGTATTCTGGAATTAGTAAAGGAATGAGGAAATATTAGAACAGAAGTTTAAGAAAAGAGGGGGTTAATTGTAAATAGAACAAACTAGGTTACTTAAGAATAAAGGAAGTCATCTTCTACCTTAGGTCACGTTAGGGAGCAAAAAAAACCAGCGGTTTGGAGAGGTTTCAGATCGATGGAGCTCCTTCAACAAGTCTCGGTTTGGGTTGATCTTCCAAACGAAGGCTACCAACCTTGTGGCCTCTTGATTTTGGCAGACAGTTATTTCAAACTAGCAATCAACGAGGAGCAACTGTACCTGCAAGTTAGATCTGGCGGTGCCTACTGTTCTAGATCTGGTTGAGGAGTAATGGTTCCCAAATCAGCAGGACTCTCTACCTCAGATTCAGATGTCTGAATCGCTTTATGGCTTCCTACTACTACTACAAGTTTCAAGCCAACAGCCTTGGGTATGAAGGATATCGACTCACTTTCTGTGGGCTGCAACTACAGCCTAGAACAGGGGAAGGGAAAAACCAGAAAAAATAGAGATGAAGAAGAAGAAATAAAGAGGAAATAGGAGAAGGGAAAAGAAGAGATTAAAAGATTTTAGAGAGGGAGGAAGAGGGATCGGCAGTCATGGATTCAAACCCAAATTCTTGAATTTCATTCAATTATTCAAAAAAACTCTGTTACTAGTGTATTATATGGCTTATAAAAGAAAACCAAAGCAATAAAATTGGAAGTTCACTCAAATGGAAACTAAACTAATTGGAAACTGGAAATAAGAATTCAATCTAACTAAAATACTACCAAACTAATTTCTAACTGAAAAAAAGGAAAGTAAATCAAAACAGATTTCTAAACCAAAAAGATTCCTTCCATCGCCCAACTGTATCACAGTGGTAGCTGTGTCAATGTCACCTTAGAAGCCTTTGTGAAGAAAGCCAATTTGAAACCTGAACCACATCCTCAACCTTATAAGGTGTCCTTACTAAATGGAAATACCTTAGAGGTAAACAAATGGTGCTCTGTTCCTTTGTAGCTTTATCGGTATGAGGAAAACATTTGGTGTGATGTAATCCCAATAAAACTCATAGATGTATTGTTTGGCCGCCCATGGATGTATAATAATGATGCTATGGTTGGAGGGAAGAAAAATCCGTGTTCATTTGAATGGAAAGGTGTTCCTATAACTTTCCATCAGGTAAATGTGCCCACTGAAATTAGATGACGAAGGGCTCTGAAGGCGAATCAAAAGGGCATTGAAACTGAGAAGAAATAGTTGCTATGCCTATGAAGGAATTGCTAGCTATTCCCCACAAGCAATTCATACGCACAAGTCAGGAAACAAGAATGGTTATGACTCTTGTTACTTGGGAAGTCACTCCCCAACCTAAGGTAACTTATAGCACACCTATCAAAGAGCTTTTATCTGATTTTTCTGATTTGGTACTTGATGAGCTTCCAGATGAGCTACCTCCCATGCATGATATACAACATGCTATTGACTTGGTACTCGGTTTGGTTTTACCAAACCTACCTGCCTACAGGCTTAGTGATGCAGATACGGCTGCCTTTACTTGGTTGGATCAGCATGACCGGCTTTGGAAGCCAAGAGCCAAGAAGAACCGGTCCAGCCCAGGGTTTTGGTCCAACAAGGGTTGGAAATGAAATTAGTTTACTTAGTATTTTATTTCATACATTTTATTTTCCAGATTTGAATGTAGGATTTAGGATTTATTTCCTTACATTAGTTTCCTTTTATGGTTGCTTCCTAGTTTAGGTTAGATGCTATGTTAGTAGAGTTTCTAATTTCATAACCTTACTTTTCTATATATTGGTTGTATCCGATGGAAGACTTAGACTGAATTTATCGGAATGAGAATTAGTATGATTGATGCACTGTGTGAGTATGTGTTTTTCTTCCTTCAGCCCCTGCTACTTTGATTTCCCCTCTCTTCCTTAAGGCCCTCCATCAATACCTGAGAGTCATCTGAGACTTGGTTTTTGAGTTATTCAAAATTCTCTATATTTTTGTCTTTTAGTGACCTGTAGTATCCAGAACTGAGATTGATAGATCTGTTTCAGTTCCTATTGTTCTCTTGCACTGTGGTTCATGGTACTAAGTTGATTTGAACCTATTTGAAGCCTTGTAAGCCCCTGTTATCAGTTCTACTGATCTGACCAGATACACCCTGGTATTGGGATCGATAGTTTCACTATTCCAGATCTGATTTCTCTTTTAGTCTGATCTGTTTGTGCTATTGTCCTGCTTTGTTGTGGTTGTTCTTTGAGAGAATCCTGCAGTTTTGGGACTAGGTTGGCTTGTTGATTCTAGTTCTACATTACTTTGTATCAAGTAATGACATTGAATAAAGCTGATTAAAGGGGAAGGATCCATGTAGCCGAGCCCATTTAGTTGGGATAAGGCTGAGTTGTTGTATTTAGTTGGCAAGGCATTACATGTAACTTGAGAATAATAATGTATTTTACATCCCAAATCTATAGACTCGATTTGTTGTTTCTTGAAGCGGTTCATTCCGTTACTGAATATTGTGTCCAGTTAATCTTGGTCTTCACTGCTGAATATTCGTCATGGAACTTCACATTCTCAACATCATTGTATTTCTGCACAAGGAGATGAGGTTATTAAATGGTTCTGGACCCTTCCTTGGACAGGCTTCTGAAACTTAAAAATGAAATGGTTCAGGATTGTAAATTTCAATCTTATCGATTTCTGAAACTAGAATTTGGCTTTGATCACTGCTGAATATTCGTCATGGAACTTCACATTCTCAACATCATTGTATTTTTGCACAAGGAGATGAGGTTATCAATTGGTTCTGGAACCTTCCTTCTTGGACAGGCTTCTAAAACGTAAAATGAAATGGTTCAGGATTGTAAATTTCATTCTTTTCGATTTGTGAAATAGAAATTGGCTTTGGAGGGATTTGCAGTCAACATGGTAGCTATTTTATTAGAAGATAGATTCTGGACATGATGCAAAAGGTGAGAATTTTCCTTACATCAATAGATTTTATATGATTGGTAATGTAAGGATATTGAGAGATCAATAACCCCCAAAAATAATCCCCCAAACTCCAACTAAATGAAGCACAAAGATAGAGAAATCTGAAAACTGGATTTAGACCAAACCCCAAATAAGGCAGAACTAGGGCTGCCTGCGGCTGGAAGTAGAAGGCTCAGAATGTAGCCAAACTAGGATTGAATGGAGGGGTTAGGGTGCTGAACAAAACCCTAAAATATCTTTGAATTCTGCTGGCTGGTTGGGGAGATCTGCACTTTCTTAATTTCAGTTCTCTAAATAAGGAAACTTGGAGATTCTTCAAGAACAGCAGCTACACAACTCTGATGGCCACCAAGCTTGGATCGAGTGGTCCTCTTGGAGGCTGGAATAAAACCCCAAAAGGGTTGGATGATCAGGATTCAGGTGTGGGAGATATGGCCAATCTGTTGGAGCTTCCAAACCCTAATTGCCTTGCTGAAATCAACCTGTTCTTGGATTGGTCTTCAATCAGATTTGGTTGCTGGACTTTGGGGTCTTCAAGCAAATAGTAAACACTCTCAGATCACTCTCTCACAAGTTAGAACAAAAAAGAGAAGAATGGAGATGGGATAGGATGGATGGATTGAATGGGAGAAGAAAGGGGGGGGGGGGGTGTGTTGGAAAATGACTATCTCAGCGTGGATCTCTCACCCTCAGTAATGTAAGATTGGTTCACAAGTGATCCAATCCCAGGCAGGATCTTTAGTAAATTCAATAAAATCAAATTCAGGGACCGATAGAATGAATAAAACAGAAAATTGAGAATGAAGGGAAGAATGGGGGTAGGGGAATAGATTGGGTCGAGTATCTCACTCTTCCCTAGGGCATCTCACCCATGCTGTCTTTTACAACGTTGAATCTCACAAATTTCTAGTATAAAGCGCTTTTTTTTTTTTTTTTCATTCAATCAAATTTGAGTTCAATGTTGTAGCCCCTTACAAACTTATATAGAAGACTCAAAACTGACTCAAACACTAAAAAGGGAAGGCCTAACCCAATCTTTAACTAATGGAGAAACCTAAACTAACTAGAAAATTGAAATAACAAAGGAAATAAACGCACAATAGGGCTCTAACTAAACTTATGAATTAAATCCCGTTTTTCTACTTCTTACCCATATTTTAGGCCCATTAAAGTGGCCTATTACAAATAAAACTCATGGGATCAAAGGCCCAACACATCCATAACCCAACCCAAGGCTTATCTGCAATAAAATAAGCCCATTAAGTGACTTATCTGCATCACTCAGCCCTCACAACTGATGATCAACCTATCTCAGGGAATAATTTGCAGACAGAAAAAAGAAACTTTATTCAATCATCAAATCGGATTACAGCTAACCAGCCATTTATATAGGTTGTGACTTTGCCAATCACAATTAGGAAAGACTTGACAAAAATAGGAAAGTATTATTTGTCATAACTACTTGTCATAACTCAAATAGGAAAGTAACTAAAGACTCCTATTATAACTATAACTGACTCACTAACAAACAAGTTTCCTAATGTAACTAAGACTTAAAGACCAAATAACATTGTGAATTTGTGACTTAAAAACTAACAACTTTCCTAAAATAACACAAACTGAAAACTGACTAACAAATAAAACTACTGCTGTCCCAATCCCAATCGAATTGGGTCTTCTGTTGGAAGATGCTCCAATTGATGTCCAATTGTTCCTGCTCTCCTGCTGTTTGACAACCATAAATTGACCCAATTTTGGGCCAGCTTTGACATTCCTTTTGATGGTTCGATCTACATCAATTGGTGGTGGTGGTCTTATCTTCTTCAATACAAAGGATACATACATAAAGGCTAGCAGACAAGAGTTTGTGAGCCAAAAGGGATAATGGAGCAGTACTGCCATTGCCTATTGGTTGGATCCTCCTACGGTGTTCAGCTGCTGATATGGGATTCATAGGGTGCATTACTGAACACTCTTATTTAAAAAAAATCCTGACTTTGGATTCTTGTTTTAGTGGTCCTCTTAAGATTTCATGCATCTATTGGAGATCTTATGACACTTTCCTGCCTTCGTAGTTAGTTCTAGAATCCTTGGTATTGTTTTATTGTTAGTACACTGTTTCCATAATAGCTATTTGAGTTCTCATAGAAATGGACAGCTATAGGGGATTGCTGTGGTTTATATGAGTCAGAGGTTTGATTGTGAAGTTACGTGTAGGATTCAAGCTTTGGCAGTTTTAGGCTTGGGATACTCCTTTTTGTATAGATAAGTTTGATTTGTTAAAGTAAATAGAAAAACAGAGACAATAGAGTAAGTGATTTAAATGTGTAGGTCCAATTTGTTGAAGGAGGGAAAGTTAAGAGCTGCTAGTTTTCCTATTAATGAAGAGTTCTATATTAAAAGTGCTAAATTTGTTTATTTTGTTTAACTCTCTTCAAGGGTCTTGGCTTGCAAATAAGGTGTTTTAAAACTGAGAAGTAATTGATGATTTGCGTCATTTGAAAGGGTATTGAGCTCGCTTTCCAACAGAACCAAGATCTTATGAATCCTAGTGACAATTTTTTGATATGATATCAGGATTTGGTGGGGTATGGGAATTTGTAGTTTGACAAGGAATCCTAAAAGTTGCTATTTTCATTTGTTTGAGAATGGAGTTGAGCACTTATTAGAGTTTCTGAAATTATACACAGATTCACAAAATAGGTTCAAAGTTAGAAAGTAATCTACAAGTTTGGTTTTTAACAAGTTGGTCTAGATGCTTTCTAAATTGCTTTGTTTTTAAAGCATTGGAAGGACTAGGGAATCTACAGGTAATTAGGACTTAGAGCTACAAAATCCCAAAGCATTGTAAGCTATTTATAAGCCGGGGAGGGGGAATGGCCTCTTTGTTTTGGTGTATTGAGGTTGCTTTGGTGGAACTATTGATCTTCTTTGTTTCTAGTACTAAGAGGGTGGACCTCGGCACAACGGTAAGGTTGCTACATAGCAACCTAGTGGTCACAGGTTCGAGTCAGGAAACAGCCTCTTGGAAAATCGCGGGTAAGGCTTTATATTATGACCCTAACCAGACTTCGTAGTGGCAGGAGTCTTATGCACTGGGTGCATCCTTTTGTTTTTTCCTGGTACTAGCTCCTTAAAAACATCTTAGGTGAGTTTTGGTTCATCTTGTTGTCCCTCTTTTGTCGTCTTCTTTTTCTTACTTTTGAATTTATTACTTCTTTGCTGCACCACTTCCCTTTTGTCTCTCTTAGTTTCTCCATTAAGTCAACTCCATCTCCAAACCCCTTCCATGACCAATGCATGAGGCTCCCGCTACTGTAGGGTCTGGGTGGGGCAAATTTATGCAGCCTTACCCCCTTGAGCTGAGCATTGAGCTTCATAAATTCTTCTCTTTCATAACACCTAACTTTCCATTCATCTACTCTCAACCATTCAAACATAGACATTATTTTCACTATTAGAGGCTGGTTTTCAGTATTCTTTATTTAAGACCTAAGCACCAGTTGTTCTCTCTATACGCTAACAGATTGCAGTTCTTGGCTGTTTAGAGTTTGATTTTGTTCTTTACGGGCTTGACTGGTTGAAAACGCTGGTCTTACATTAAGCACCATCCAATCAAGCTTGATTATCAGCTGAATTGTTGATGTAGATCAAGAAGATGAAAAGGGCAAAGTGACTCGAGTACTGTTCACACGACGCTGTTCACGTAAGCAGTGATTTGGTCCATTTTGTTTCTTTTTTTTTTGTTTTCTTAGTTGAAAGTATTTAGAATTAGCTCATTGTCTCTAGAAGTTTCTCTTGTCTTTCTTATTGACCAAGGAAGACAAAAATTTCCTTTTCTTAAGTTTCTATTTTCAGTACTTTCAATTTTGTAAAGCTTAGCCAAGCTATAAAAGGCCCCATCGATTATAGTTTTGGAACAGTTGAAATAACAAAATTTTGCTGCTTCTTTGCTAGTATGTAGCCTGAGAAGGGTTCAGTTCAACAGCTGAGATAGCCTACCCCCACCCTCAACTATCCATCGATTATTTTCTCTACTCTTCTCTTTTCTGTTTGCTGTTAATTCACAGTGATATAACTGCAATTGGAGATCTGCTGAAGTAATTTGAAGACCATCAACAGTTGCTGTTCAGAATATACAAGTTCTTCCCAGTCTGATGTAGATAAGTCACTTGGGCTTATTTTATTGCAAATAAGCCTTGTGTTGTGTTATATATGTGTTGGGCCTTTGATCCCATGGGTTTTCTTTGAAGTGGGCCACTTTAATGGGCCTAAAATATGGGTAGAAGGTAGAAAAACGAGATTTTATTCATTAATTTAGTTAGTTTCTATTTAATTCAATAGAGGCTTATTAGGCCATTGGTCGGTTGTAAAGTCCAAATAGACTATTAGTTAGTTAGTCCTACTCCATGTTGGAGTCATAAAGTCAAGTCCTAGTCCTATTTTGAATTCCTAGTTGGAGTAGAAGTGTCTAGTCCTCTTGGGGAACTAGCTCCTAGTAGTAGTTTGATTGCTATTTTTCCCTCTATAAATAGAGGGGTTTATGTACTTATAATTCTAGATTTGAATGAATGAATTATTGAATGATTACTCTTTAGCTAAAAAAATTGTTATTGAGAGGTGAGATGCCTAAACCTTTGAAGGGTGTAATACCCAAAACCTGAGGGGTGAGATACCCATTATTTTATTCTCTTTCACCCTTCTCAACCCTCCATCGATTCTTCTTTTTCTATTTGTATTTTTTGTTTATTGTTATTAGAAGTTCAGACCTGTTAAGGCATACAAAATCAGAATCAACTAGCCAAAGAGTTCTTGTTCTTGAAGCCAATCGACCCTTATTGCTGCCCAAGTTTGAGATCTGATCTGCAGATCCTTTGGATGACTGGTTCTATACTCTAAGAAGATTAATTGATCCTCTCGTGAAGGTTATCTGAAGAAGAGAAGTTGCTGGTCCTGCAGAATTCTTTACATTCTCTCTCCTAGGTCTGAAAATCAAGAAAGTGCATAACTCTATAACCAGCCGTCAGAAGCCCTTCATATTTGGGGTTTTTGTACCCTCCCTAGGGACTATCTACACCCAAAAGTGCAGCTCAATCAGACTTCCACAGACCTGGCCGCACCTTTCTCTCTCAAGCTCTATAGAAGGTCTTTCTCTCTCCTGTCTGGTTGGGTTTTGGGCTGTTTTGCTCCTATATGGGTATTGTATCCTTGGGGGTTTATTTGATAGTATTATTTATTTGTTTCTTGCTCATATTTGTATTGTTTGGGGTTATAAACTGTTGGGGTAGTTTCTTGAAATCTACTCCTGCATTAAGTGGTATCACTCAGGATTTGAATGAATGAATTATTGAGTGATTACTCTTTAGCTAAAAAAACTGTTATTAAGAGGTGAGATGCCTAAAGCTTTGAGGGGTTTGATATCGGGGTGAGATACCCATTCCTTTATTCTCTTTCACCCTTCTCAATCCTTCATCGATTCTTCTTTTTCTATTTTTATTTTTTGTTTATTGTTATTAGAAGTTCAGACCTATTAAAGCATGCAAAATCAGAATCATCCAGCCAAAGAGTTCTTGTTCTTGAAGCCAATCGACCCTCATTGCTGCCCAAGTTTGAGATCTGATCTGTAGATCCTTTGGAGGACTGGTTCTATACTCTAAGAAGATCAATCGATCCTCTCTTGAAGGTTATCTGAAGAAGACAAGTTGCTATTCCTGCGGAATTCTTCACATTCTCTCTCCTAGGTCTGAAAATCAAGAAAGCGCATAACTTCATAACCAGCCGTCAGAAGCCCTTCATATTTGGGAGTTTTTGTATCTTCCCTACGGACTATCTACACCCAAAAGTGCAGCTCAATCGGACTCCCACAGACTTGGCCGCACCTTTCTCTCTCTAGCTCTGTATAAGGTCTTTCTCTCTTCTATCGGGTTGGGTTTTGGGTTGGTTTTGCTCCTATATGGGTATTGTATCCTTGGGGGTTTATTTGATGGTATTATTTCTTTGTTTCTTGCTCCTATTTGTATTGTTTGGGGTTATAAACTGCGGAATTAGTTACTTGTAATCTACTCCTGCATTAAGTGGTATCAAAGCTATGGTTGAAGAAAGCTCCAAACAATCTATCAGTGCTTAACCGAAGATGGTTCCATCAGTTCGTTACTTCGCTGGACAAAGGGATACATTCTACAACCTTGATTAGTTAGATTCTCTGGAGGAATATTTTGACTACTATAACTTGACAGAGACATAAAAGCTTAAAGTTGTTTGCTTCCGGTTGATTGGTTGTGCTAGAGATTGGTAGAAAGTCCATGAAAAACGACTCCGAGTTCGAGGACATGAGCCTAGGACTTGGGAATAGATGAAGTACGAGTTAGTGACACAATACCTCCCTGTATATTTCCAAAGAAGGCTCTTCCCTCTATATGATTCCTATCAAAATACATCTACTGCTGCCCAATCTAATGATCACCCACGTTATTTTCATAGGGAATTCCTTGAATGGATGCGTGAATTGGACATGTACTTTGACAACGACAACTTAGCAAAGACACAAAAACGCTAATATGCATGTTCCCAGATGAGTGATTGTGTTTGAATGCAATGGAGAGTCCATGAAAGGCAGCTTCAAGCTCAAGAATGTAAACCTAGAACGTGGGATGAGATGCAATATGGGTTGACAGGCATGTACCTATCTGAGTATGAACGAAACTTGTACCTCCTTCCACCAGATGTCCAAAAGCCACCCACACTTGACAATAGCATGAAGGAATCATCGGCCTCTATTGCGAAGGAGCAACAAGAGAAGACACCTCTGACCAGTGAACTAGAGTCAAAAGTTGAGGTTAGTGTTAAAATTTTTTCAGCCATTCCTATTATTGAGGAAGAACTAGTCATTGATGTTCCCATCAAGGAGACTCATGTGGGAGCAGTCGAAAGCAACAAGGTTGCCACAATGGACAATGGGGTTGAGCATAGTTGTCATGGTGCCAAGGCGAACCAAGGCGCTGGAGGGCTGTCTAAGCGCTTAGGCGAGAAGGTGCCTGCCTTACGGCGAATACGGCGCCAAAAAAGACGTTACTATTTTTTTAATATATCTATAATATTTAGTACAACTGTATAACAATGATATACTTAATTTTAAATTGCTTGTAAAAAATCAAGCCTTTAAGTTATATCAAAATACAAGAAGCACGACTTTAAGCAACATCAAGGGAAAAAAGTACATACTTTAAGCAACATCAAGAGACAAGAATCAACATTCAACATGAAATTCATATCAATGCAAATTGCAAAGTGATATATTTTCTAACATGAGAATACACAACAAAAAATAAAAAAATTATTCATAAAAAAAAAGCTATAAATTAAACAGAAGGCATAAGTGCATAACAACATATAATTCCTAATGAAATATTATAAATAATATAATATTTAACTATTTAAGTATGTAGTTAGATATACTTACCTCTATGATGCCCAAAACGAGATCCACAAAGTCCATCATAGACCATGAGTCCATGAACCATGATATTTTAATGTTTAACCCCCTGTCAATCAATACATATAAGTTAGTGATACTAAAACACTAAGCAACAAGAGAAACCTTGTTCCTTAATATATGAGTCATGACTCATGATAGGTGATAGGCTATGGGTTCCAATCCTACCTGAGGAGAATTAAAAACACCTAATGGAAATTAAGAAACATAAAAATAAACCAAAATGCTAAACTTTAGTAAGCTTTAAAGTATAAATTTTAAAACAACAAAATAAACCATCAAGCTAAACTTTGTTCTTGTTTAACCATAATCAAGCTAACAAATCAACATCTAATTCTTCTCCCTCCTGTTGTTGTTGATTCATAGAATCAGTTGGCCCATCACCAAAGTCTTCTTCAATATCTTCATCATCACGCACCACATTGTGGACCTCTTCTTCAACTTCATCATCTGATGATTCCTCAATAGTGGCCCTTCCCCTACCACGACGTGTGTAGCAAATATTGGCTGCACTTGTTGATCCTTGAGCCCTCCTAGGTAAATTACGACCCCCCACCGATGTAGATGCACCAACTGCTCTATCAACATCTCCCCATGTGAGGTCATCTCTAGGATGGACTAAATCTCCATCTTCTTGATCCCCTGTTATCCATTCATTACTCCAATTCATTTCATCAAAAATTAATGGATCACAATTGCTGCCTTTTTCCCTTCTTTCTTGGAACTTTGAATGAAGCCGACGATTGTATTGGATATAGACTAGATCATTCAAGCGCTGATGTTCTAGTCTATTCCTCTTCTTGGTGTGAATCTGAATCCATAAATACTCTTTATTTAAGTTAAGAAATAGATGTAAAAAGTATAATTACAAACTAATATACAAGATCATACGTACAAAATCAAATGTGCTCCAATTGCGCTCACAACCGGAAGCGGAGCAACGAAGGCCTAATATGCGTATTGCATATTGTTGAAGCGTAGGGGCCGAAGATCCATGTGTTTGCCACCAAGAGACTATATATAAGGAAAAAATTAGATACACATATTGTTAAATACTTATTAAAATTAAAAAAAAAAAAATACTTAGTACTTACTAGGATCCAATGCTCCTTCACCGACTATCTGTTGTTTAAAAGCCAAACTCCTTGAAAAGCTATCTTCACATTTTCTGTACAATTGAGACTCACGTATGATCTTGTCTTGCACAGTTAAGTCGGGCACCATTCTTTCAATAACTGACATGAATGCATCTTGTATTTTACATGATTCTTCAAAAGGGAGTCTCTCATCATTGATGTAGTCAAAATATTTGCTAGCATTTAGGTAAAAGGCAGCAGCATATAAAGGTCGATCCATTTGGACCTCCCAACGATCATCAATAATTGCTAACACCTTCTTCCATGACCGTTCTTTGTTGGCAAAATTTACTTTTATCTTTTTTTTTGCTATTTCCATTGCCAAATAAACTTCAGGCAATGCAGGCCTCTTATCACCATCTACTAACCTCAAGACAACTAAAATTGGTTGGGATGCTCTTAAGCAATCTAGTACATTGTTCCAGAATGTTTGTGCAAGTATTGTCTCAAGTACTTTCTTACCTGCCTCTGTCTTGGACAACTTAGAACTATTCCAATCATCAGATACAAATAATTGCTTCAAGGCATCCTTGTTCTTATACAA
Source organism: Macadamia integrifolia (assembly GCF_013358625.1). Classification (NCBI taxonomy): domain Eukaryota; kingdom Viridiplantae; phylum Streptophyta; class Magnoliopsida; order Proteales; family Proteaceae; genus Macadamia; species Macadamia integrifolia. The sequence goes on along the minus strand of NC_056559.1, from coordinate 37,391,089 downwards.
ACTTTGTAGTGTCAAGAATGAGGTAGCAAATCTTGTAACTCCAGACCTCACCAGATCTATTCCATTTGTCTTTTTCTTCAAAGCATCAACAAGTTTGTAATGGCTGTAGATAAAACTTGTCATTGTTTTTGCCCTCTCTATTGTTGTTTTATAAGCTTTCAACTTGCCAATGTCCTCTAACATGAGGTTCAAACAATGAGCTGCACAAGGAGTCCAATAAAGCTTACTCCGTTTTTCCATCAACATTCTACCAGTTGCAACATAATTAGCTGCATTGTCTGTAACTACTTGTACCACATTATCCTCCCTAATTTCTTCAATTTTACTATCAAGCAGCTGAAATAACATAGCTGCATATTGAGACTCACTAGATACATCTACAGAGCCCATAAAATAAGTCCCCAATGGCCAATTGACAAGGACATTAATCAAGTGTCTACCTCTCTTGTCAGTCCACCCATCAGACATAAGAGTGCACCCGTGCCTTTTCCAATAATCTTCATATTTCTTCCTGATACAGTCAATCTGAGCTTTTTCATCCTGTAGCAAGGGCACTCTCAACTCATGGTAAGAAGGGGGCTTATATCCTGACCCAAACTGTGCAATGGCTTCAACCATCTCTTCAAAGCTCCTTAACTTGACAGTATTGAATGGGATGCCAGCTTCATAAAACCATTTTGCAACATATGCATTAGTTTTCTTTATGTCTGCATTTGATCTTAAGCTGCTTTGTATTGTTGTCTGGGTAGAACCTTTAGACCTCCTCTCACCAACTATTTCTTTAGGAGTCCGTCTAAGATAAGAATCTATCGGACCTTTTACTGCCATTTGTGTATTAACATTAGCTTTATTCATTTTGGAAGATGTCCCAGAACTTGGTACAAGGTTCTTTATTGAGGAGTCTATAGTTGGGGGCCTTGGTACACCAGACTGGAGTTGCCCTCCACTTTCTATCTCTTCAGGAAAATCATCTCCCTCCTGATGACCAACAGAATAATCCTCATCAAATACATCAGGCTTCCTCTTCTGATTTTGCATGATAGCTTCATGCATCTCTCTAGCGATTGCTGCAGTTGTCTTTGGGCACTTTGATATATCTCCATACCCACCAATTAAATGTTGCTTAAGCCTTTTGATTCCTCCTTTGGCATCTTTTCCACAAAGTGTACATCGCACTAAGTTCTTATCATTAAGATCTGGCCAATATCCATACTTCCACCCGGGGTCTTTTGATTTGGCCTTCCTAGTTGGATCTTTGCTTGGATCATATGTTGATGCGCCAGTGCTAGCAGATGGCCCGCCACTACCACTAGTAGCCATATCTATTTGAATAAACTACAGCACTACATAAACATAAGGAACAACAACAAGAGAAACTAAGTAACAAAAAATAAGAAAAAGCATATCAATCTACAATGCACTTTACAATCTAAAAAATAATAACTAATTCACTAATGCACTAATGCACTAATGCACTAATGCACTAATGCACAACAATAATAATCATGCAATCATAAATTCATAATACAGAATTACAGATTACACTATTACAGTCTATATACTTGCAGGGGAAAATGTTTTGTACAGAAAAAGCATGGTTATCACATAAATCAAAAGTAATCTGTATTTTTTCTGTACAGATTACAGCATTTGAGAACATCAGAGGGGAAAAAAAAACCAGATGCAGACGAAGAAGAAGCAGAGGAAGAAGGGAGGAAAAAAAAAAAAAAAAACCCCAGCCGTAGACGAAGAAGAAGCAAGGGAAGAAGAGGAAAAAAAAAACACAGTTGCAGACAAAGAAGAAGAAGAGAGGAAGAAGAAGAGAAAAACAAAAGAGTAGTAGACGAAGAAGAAGAAGAGAGAGAGGGAAGAAAAAAAAAAAAAAGTCGTCGACGAAGAAGAAGCAGAGGAAGAAAGAAGAAGAAAAAAAAAAGATTTGTAGAAGAAGAAGCAGAGGAAGAAAGAAGAAGGAAAAAAAAAGAAAAGAAGATTCGTAGAAGAAGAAGCAGAGGAAGAAGAAGCAGAGGAAGAAAGAAAGAAGAAGAAAAAAAAAAAGATCGTAGAAGAAAGAGCGTGTGGGAAAGAAGAAGAAGAAAAAAAAAAAAAGATTTGTGAGAGAGCAGAGAAGAGAGGAATAAAAAAAAAAAAAAAAAAAATAATAAAATCGTCGACAAAAGAGCAGGGGGAGGGGGAAGAAAGAGAAGAAGAAAAAAATGGTGGTCTGTAGGGAAGAAGCAGATGGAAGAAAAGAAAAGAGAGAAAATAAAAGATGCGTAGAAAGAAGAAGCAAGGAGAAGGAGAAGAGAAGAAGAAGAAAAGAGTGAGTATATGGAGAACGTAGACGAGAAGAACCGAGGAAAAGAAGAAGAAGAAAGAAAAAAAAAAAAAAAAAAAAAAAGACTAGCGAGAAGAAGCAGAGGAAGAAGAGGAGATGATGAATAAGAAAAAAAAAAGGGTATGGGGAAGAAGAGAGGAGGAAGAAGAGGAGAAAAAAAAAAAAGAAATCGTAGCTCGAAACGAAGCAGGGAGGGAAAAAAAAAAAATTAACAAACATACATACCTTTTTCGAGGACGTTGAAGAGAGAGTCGCAGGGTCGCGTTCAATCGATCGGTTGAATCACAGCGGTTCTCCGACGATTACAGCGGTTTGTAATGGCAGTTGCAGGTCACCGGCCGGTAGAGAGAACGACTGAACGAGAGAAATGGAGGGTTTTAAAAAAACTTTGCATGTTTTATTTCCCCCCACCACCAAACCTTTTTCTTTTTTTTTTGTTGTTCACTTGAGAGTAAATGATTCCATGTATCTCACATCCTTTAAAAACCTGTACTTCATCAAATGAAAAATTAAGAATCAGAATATAAAAAATAAATAATTAAGTAAAAGTAAAAAAAAAAAAAAAAAAAAATACACCAAGGCGGTCGCCTTTGGTATAAAGGCGACCAAGGCAACGCCTTTTGGACGCCTTTATACCAAAGGCGACCGCCTTTTATACTTCAGCAATGGCGTCCCTCGCCCTGGCCCTAAAAAAACGCTTGGACGCCTAGGCGACGCCTTGACAACTATGATGCGGTCGCCTTACGTGATACCTTTAATGTGTGCTACTTGCTTACGGCCTTTGGGCGCCTTACTAGCGCCTTACCAACGCCTTAATAACTATGCTTCTAATAGGGCTGGACTTACTAAACAGTGATGTAGATACTGTTGCACTTACCTGGTTGGACCAGTAGGACCGGTTGTGGAAGCCAAGGGCCAAGAATAACCTGTTCAGCCCAGGTTTTTGGTCCAACAAGGGTTGGTAGTAGTTAGTTTTACATTATGTCTTTTATTTGTCTTTGAGTAGGATACGTAGGAGGTAGAGAAGTAGGTTTATGCTTGGAGTGTAAGTAGGAGTTTATTTCAGTATTAGAGTCTAAGTAGGAGTAGTTTTTTATTTTCCCTTCATATACTTACATAACTCAATGTTTAATTTTTAGAGTGAATTTAAATTTTAGAATTAGTGAATTCGTGTGTGGTGTGTGATCCCTTCCCCCTCTTGTGCGATTTTCCATTATCTCCCTAAGGCTACTCCATCAATTTCGTATCAGAGCCGAAGGATCCTATCATCCCTGTCACCCTACTCAAACACAACTCCATTCCACCTCCCATAACCATCAAGCTCCATTCTGCCCTACCATACCCCATCGCTCTTTCCTTCCTCCCTATTTCAATTCTACCTGAAAAATACCATTGACAGAGACTGAAAAATAAAAAATAAAAAAATAAAAAAAGAAGAAGAAGAAGAGAAGAAAGAAGCAGCTAAAGGAAAGAAGCAGTTGTGGAAAAGAACAAGCAGAATCAGGAAAAAAAAAAAAACACCCCCAGCCTCCTCTTTCTTCTGCCGACAGCCAAAAAAAAAAAAAAAAAAATAATGAAGAAGAAGAAGAGAAGACGGAAGGAGCAGAATAGAAGAAGAAGAAGAAAAAAACAAAAGAGACCACAGAAATCAGAGAGGTAGAAGACAGAAGAAGAAGAATAACAGAAGAGAAACAGAAATCAGAAAAAAAGAAGAAGATTCAGAGAAGAAGAAGAGGTAGAAGTAGAGAGAGAAGACGTAGGGACAGAGAGAGACGAACAGGCATACCTGGTTTCCGTCGCCGATTGCTTGCCTCAAATCTTGCCGCTAATTGCTCTTAGTCTCCAACGTCTCCAAGGAGAGATATCTCCTCTTGTCGGTAATCCAAACCCTCCAACCCCATCCTTTTTATTTCCTTTTTCCTACTTTCTCTTTTTCAAAATTACCCCTTTAATTCTGTTTATTTCCCCCAAACCCCTTCTATTATCCTTTGTCCCTTTCTATCCTATATTCTTCTTTATTTCCAATTAGACCCTTTCTCCACACGTGTCTTCCTTTGTGACTTAAAGTGCACCTTCACTATTTACAGTTCTACCATCCCTAAAAAAGAAAAAAGAAAAAAAGAAAAAGAGAAAAAAAAGAGATAATTACCATTCTGTCATTCCTCTTTAAGTTTCCATCTAATTACTATATTGCCATTATTCTTTGAGTGTAATTTTGTTAATCATCACCGTGGTAGCCAATAGTGAAGTTGTTCAACAACTGAACTCCTATAAGGGAGAAACTGATGCAAAATTTGAAGCTATTATGACAATGATGGAATCCATGCAATCTTTTATTACTCGTTTGGATGCAACAGATAAAGGAAAGAGTCCCATTCAATCTGGGGATTCTTCCAACACCATTCCACAGGATCCACCACCACATCATACACCACCGCCACCACCTTCACCACCATATGGAACTGGTAGATATGATGGAATAGAAAGAGCAGCAAGATTGGATGTCCTTGATTTTTATGGAGACAATAATCCAGAATTGTACCTTGACTGGATTCACAACCTAGAGACATTCTTCAGATAGGACGGGATGACTGAGGCCTGAAAGATCCTATTTGCAGAGGCCAAATTGAAAGGCACGGCCCGAATCTGATGAATCAAGCAATAGCAACAGAACCGAATCCGAGGCGTTGGTTTAGTCACTACTTGGGCTGAAATACATGAAGTCATGAACCGGAGATTCTTGCCTTCTGATTACAAGCAACGATGCATCTCAGGTTTGCACAGTTGAAACAAGAGAATTTGACCGTGGAAGAATATGTTTCTAGGTTCTATTATTTGGCTACTCATTCAGATTTTGAGTGAGATGAAGAAGTATTGGTGGCACAATTCCGCAATGGTTTGCACCCTCAACTTAGTGCCGCCCTTGCCTCTAGCTGACTACCTACAATGGAATACGCTGTCCGGGTAGCATATCAGGTTGAGGAGAGTCTGAAACGTCCATACAATCGACAACCATTTACAGATGCTTTCCCTAGGGGTTCTAGTTCTATGCAGACGCAATCATCTCAATAGGAAAAGTCAATCAGTAGACCACAGCCTAGTGCTTCGTCTATGGCATCTTCACGACCTAGCCGAACGTATTCTGCACCTCGTCGTGATTCACACATGTCATCTTCACGACCTAATCAGTCATACTCCTCACCTTAGTGTGGTTATGATAGGAACTTAGCATTTCCAAAGGAGGCTATTCAATGTTTCTCATGCAAGGGGTACAGGTGTAGAGCTAATCAATGTCCTAACCGGTTATTAGCCTACATCGACAAGGACAATTTTATACCCTATGTACTAGAAGACCAACCGAAAACAGGAACAGTAATCTGGAGGCTGAATGTGATCATGATCCTAATGAGATTAATGATGGTGATAGTGATGGTGAGCCTCGACCGTTCTATGTGATCCGTCCTCTTTTGACTACACAGAAGATTCATGAGGACGATTGGCGCCGTAACAGTATCTTTCAAACCAGGGTGTGATGCAATGATAGTTTGTGCAATATGATGATCGACCTCGGCAGTTATACCAATGTTGTTTCTGAAGATGTTGTTTGCAAGTTGGAACTGAAAACTAAGCCTCATCTGAATCCCTGCAAGGTTGGGTGGGTGAACAACAATAATCTGGAAATTCATGAAAGGTGTTTGCTCACGTATTCCATTGGTGGACTGATCGATCAGGTTCAATGAGATCTCCCTGGGGCGGCCATGGTTGTTCGACAAGAAAGCCAAGCACTGTGGATATGACAATACATACACTTTTTAGCATGGTGGCCTCGAGATGAAGTTCCTTCCAGCAAAGGATCTTCCCCTTCTCAAGCTCAAGAAGATAGTTGGTACTTTTCTCATCAAGCGCATCGACTCAACGACATTCTTGGACCTCATCCAAACTCGATGGAGTTGAGTTCTTTTTAGAAGGGGGAGAGCTGATGTAGATATAGTTGCACTTACCTGGTTGGACTAGCAGGACCGATTGTGGAAGCCAAGGGCCAAGAATAACCGGTCCAGCCCAGGTTTTTGGTCCAACAAGGGCTGGTGGTAGTTAGTTTTACATTATGTCTTTTATTTGTCTTTGAGTAGGATACGTAGGCGGTATAGAAGTAAGTTTATGTTTGGAGTCTAAGTAGGAGTTTATTTCAGTATTAGAGTCTAAGTAGGAGTAAATTTTTACTTTCCCTTTATATACTTACATAACTCAATGTTTTATTTTTAACTTTTTAAGTGTGAATTTAAATTTTAAAATTAGTGAATTCGTGTGTGGTGTGTGATCCCTTCCCCCTCTTGTGCGATTTTCCCTCTTCTCCCTAAGGCTACTCCATCACCTCTTCCTGTAGATCACCATACAAGAAGGCATTCTTGATGTCCAATTGAGACAAGGGCCAATCAAAGTTGACAGCAAAAGAAATAAGTAGACGAATAGAGTTCAGTATAGCAACCGGGGAGAAGGTCACAAAATAATCAACTCCATATGTCTGAGTATACCCCTTGGCAACCATACGGTCTTTCAACTGCTCAACAGAGCCATCAGAGTGATACTTAACGGTGTACACCCAACGACACTTCACCAAATCCTTACTAGGAGGTAAATCTACCAAACTCCCGGTACCACGAATCAAGAGAGCATCCATTTCTACATCCATGACAACTTTCCATCCAGGAATAGTTAGGGAATCATTATGGGTGCGGGGAATAGGGTTAGTAGAAAGTGACAAGGCAAGACCATGGATGGGAGAGGGAAGATGAGACAAGGAAACAAAGTTATCAATAGGATACACGACCATAGATTTTTTAGTACAAGAACGTGTACCTTTCCTTTGAGCAATTGGTGAGTCATCAGGCGGAGAAGGAGGAGCTTCACCAGAGAAAGGCGGCAGTGGAGGAAGTGAGTCATCTGGAGTATTGGTTTCTCCACTCGGCTGTCCAACCTTCTTCTTGCGCTGATAAACCTATAGAGGAGGTGAGTCACTTGCACTGGGCACATCAGGGAAGGTTATGAGAGATGGAATGGGTGGAGGAGATGGAGAAGTCCACTCCATACCAGACTGGGACACCTGAGGAGAAAAGAATGATGTGCCTTCAAAGAAGATTACATCGGCACTAACAAAGTTTCTGTGAGTAATGGGGTTATAGCACTTATACCCTTTCTAAGGACGTGAATAACAAAAAAAAAAATGCACTTAGTAGACCTAGGAGACAGTTTATCTACTTGCACATGCAAATTATGGACAAAACACATACAACCAAAGACTGGAACAGGAAAACTTGGCAAACTAGGGAACATAATAGAAAAAGGGGACCTATCTGAAAGCACTGAAGATGGCATGCAATTAATCAAGTGACATGCAGTTAAAACCCCATCACACAAAAAATACTTAGGAACACGCATATAAATCATAATAGCACGGGCTATCTCAAGTAGATGTTGGTTCTTGCGTTCTGCTACCCCATTTTGCTGTGGGGTAGAGGGGCAACTGGTTTGGTGTATCATCCCACGGTTGACACAAATCGGAAATATCAGTTTGAGCATATTCTAAAGCATTATTAGAACGAAAAATCTTAATCAAAATGCCAAACCGAGTTTTTATTTCATTATAGAATTGCTGAAACTCAGATAAAAATTCAGATATGTCCTTTAACATTTAAAGCCATGTAAGGCGAGAATGATCATTCACAAAAGTCACAAAATAACGAAGACCAAATCTATTGCTCACTCTGCACCCTATACATCAGAGTGGACTAAGGAACATAAAGACAGACTACGAGACACAGAGCGAGATGGGAAGGACACACGACGATGTTTTCCCAACTCACAAGTGTCACATTCTAACCTAATCACAGACTTAAAACTAGGAAATAAAAATTTCAACCAAGCTAAAGATAAATGTCCTAAACGACAGTGCCATTGGAAAGGAGTCATCCCCAACAGCAGTAGCAGCAACAGAAGAAGTATGAGAACCATAGTTGAGATAATATAAACCATCTTTTTCACGCCCTCCACCAATCGTCTTCCTCGTGTGAAGATCCTGAAAAACACAGTAAGAGGGAAAGAAGGTTACTGAGCAATTTAATGAGCTAGTTAACTGACTCACAGAAAGAAAACTTAATGGGAATTGTGGAACATGTAACATAGAAGATAAATTCAGTGAGGATGTGGGTGATATAGTACCATGACTGAGAACCGGTGTCGAAGAATCGTTGGCAAGAATAACAAATGTAGAACTGGTACTAGAAGAAAATGTTTTAAAAAGTGATGACTTACTAGTCATATGGGCAGAAGCACCTGAATCAATGATCCAGGGGGTAGAGGTAGTGGTAAGGAGGGCTGAGGTACCTATATGAGCTAAGGTGGCAGCGGATGTAGACCCACCATTAGATGTATTAGAGGATGCCTCGAGAGTGTGCAAGCGCCAGAGCAACTGATTGATGTCAATGCGCAGACTGGTAGATGAATCTCCTGAAGGTCTCGGTTTAGCATCAACGGAAGACATTGTGTCAGTACCATCATCTGACACTGCATGATTGGCTAACTGGGTTGCCCACTCTGGCTTGCCATGCTTTGCCTAGCAAGTCTCTATAGTATGGTTGGGCTTCACGCAATAAGTGCATTGGCGGGCTGCACGATCAGAAGGCTGTCCACTAGAACCTCGACCAGCCGATCCACGACCCCCCATGACTGCAACCACGTCCACGGTTGGCAAGGAAGGCAGAATTGTCTTTGGAAGACTGATCAGATTTAGTTGATGAAGCGATACGCTGCAGTCATGAATAAGTGTTATTCAGAGTAGGAACAGTATCGCCTGCAAGTAAATGGCCCTTCACTGCCTTCAAATCATTATTCAAACTAGCAAAAAATTTGGAAACGAAAAACTCATTCTGCTGAGCTTTCAATTTGGCAATGTCTGTGGTCGAGGGTTGGAAAACATTAAGTTCTTCAACCATTCCCTTGAAAGTATTATAATACTTTGAAAGAGATCTGTCAGACTGGCAAAATTGGAACGGCTTCTCATAAATATCATAGATACGGATCATGTTCTTTTCTTGAGAGTAAGTTTTCTTCAAATCATCCCATACTCCCTTTGCAGTAGAGTGAAACATGACATTGGCAACGACATCTGGTTCCATACTATTCCACAACCAGATTAAAATCAAAGCATTCTCCTTCATCCATTCATCATAACCCTTGTCAAATGATGAAGGAGAATCAGAAGTAGTATACTTAAGTTTATCCTTGGCCATAAGGTAAACCTTCATAGATTGAGCCCAAAGTAGGTAATTCGAGCTTCCCTTGAGCTTAATAGAAGTAATTTGGATATTGACATTGTCCGAGGCAGATGCAGTAGTCACAGAGGTAGTAGACTTGGTCTCAGCCATGAGAATAAAAAATAAAGTAGACAAATAGAGTCGCTGATATCTGGCTTTCACCCAAAAATACTTCACCCACAAATAGAGTTTCCGATATCTAGTTTTCACCCAAAAATACCAAGAAAAATAGCAGACCAACCTGAACCACAACAACTGGATATCTGGCTTTCACGCAAGAGACCCGGGTTCGATAAAAGAAAGAAGAAGATGGCTGCAGTTCAAGTTCTTAAAATCTTCAGCATGGTACCAATAGAGCACGATCCATACACCAAAGAAATCACTCCATGTGATTTAATCCATAGTAGATGCAGCAATAGGTGGCTGCACACCAGAAGATTTCAGCGCAAAACCGAGATCAGCAGGGAGGATTTTGAAAAGCTTGATTTGATTACAGAGGCTTTGATACCATGTTACAATCCCAGATACCTTGTAATCAAATCAAAAGAAAAAGAAAGAGAAGAGAAGAGAGAGGTACTACTAAAGGAGACTCCTGAAAGATGAGAAGAGGCCTGCGATCTTACCAGGATGGTTTTGATCTCAGGTTTTCCCTAATCTTAATATTATTTCATAAGAATGAAAATACAAGAATACCCCCAAGACATAAAGAAGTAACCCTAACCAAAAATACTGGACCGATAGGACATAATTGACCCTATCGGTCCAGGGAACTAGCCGGGATTAGTGTCAGTCTCAACACCTCCCATGTTTATTTTCTTTCCTCTTGGTAATGAATTATTTTATTCATTAAAAAAAAAAATTCGAGTCTTGCCTCCCGAATCCTCTCCTATCGTGAGTTCCACCCATACCCAAGTTCAGATCAGATCTGGTGACTTCCACCAGAGAAAATTTCAGAGTTCTCTTGTTAATTCTTTAGTTGATCCTTTGGGTGATGTTCGGTCGCTTGGGTTTAAGAGGGCTGGAAGCTAGGATTAATAAACTGAAGTTTCAGCTCGAGTGGATCTTTCTTGAGTAAGTTCTCGCATCTGCAACCACGGTAACTCACTGCTGATTTTGTTGCCTATTGAGAGGTAAGGGATAGACAACTTTGTTAGTTGCAAGTAATAACAGACATATTTTTATATGCATAAAATCCATTTCCTGTGTAACTTATTTCTGTTTTATTCCCATTCCAATTTTAAATTTTGGAAAATCCATTCTCTTCTATTTATTTACCAATTGTTCCTAGTGCCTATTTGATTTACTCAAAGGGGTTCTGCACATTCTCAGAATTTACAGATTGCCAATGATCACATTATTTTCACACTATTTTGAATTTCTTTCACTTTGGTGGTGCCATAGTGATCCAAAAGTAGGGTTTTGTAGCCTGGGGTTGCATTATTCTTGAGTTCGTAAAAAATTTTCTGTTTTTCCTAAGTAGTGATTATAGAGATTTAAGTAATGTTTTTAATTGTGGAAAAAAAAAAGAAAAGGAATAACAAAGGCTCATGGTGTTCTTGCTTTGGAATGTTTCATTTCTGTTGGGTAATAGTGGGATTCATAGGGATAACTTGTTTACTGGTATTGCTGGTGTGAACTTTTTTTCTCTTGTTTGTTCTCTTTTTATTCCTGTTGTGAATCCTTGTTCTGTTTAATAGGCAAACTGTTGTTTGTTTTTAAGTGATAAGTTGGGTTTCGTTATTTTTTTTTTCCAGGGGGTTGAATAAGTTGGGTTTCATTGTCAGAATATATTCATAGTTCATTTCTTAGCTGCTAATAATATAAGGTCAAATCACAAGTGACTCAACCCCAGAATAGAATCATTAAACAACTCCAACAACACACTGACTTGACTACTGATATCAGTATTTGTGTATTTGTAAAACCCAAAACAGTGGACAAAGTATCTTCTCACAACCTTTATCAGTCACTTAATAAAGGTATTATTACACCCCACCCCAAAGAACAAATATCAATAACAATAACCTGATCGCAGGACATGTGTAGGGCTCCCAGGACTTACATTCAGTAACCACAATAAATGGAGTAGAGTGGAAATAATGCCTATCGATTGGAGTATCAGATAGTAAGGTTCAGACTCCGAAAGAGCAACCTGAGAGTATGGACATTTTACATGCTACCTTAATTCTTAAATATAGATCAAATAAGGAATTTTTTTTTTCTCGCAAACCAGGTCACGGGGAGGCCTGAACTTCTTGTCAAAGGAGTCCCGTAGGGAGGCCAATGGATGACCAAAAGATGGGCTTTAGATGTCCAACGGATGTGGAGATCTGGAGGTGCAATCTGCTGCCAGAAATCTTCAGATCTGCAGTCCTGCAAGCCTTCTTATGTGCCTTGGATCAGCAACACTGCAGCAATCAACTGGGGGCTTTAAAATGGCTTCAATAGGTCTCTCGATTGATCTCAGGTAAGCACAGAAAATAAACCACAACCAGGGGAGGGGGGACAGAAATTGAGTGGAGAAGAAGTTGAATAAATGGGTTAAGCCCTTCACTCTTCCCCGGGGCCTCTCACCCTCACATAGGTCTCTCACCTCACTTCATCAAAAGCCACAGTTTGCATAAACTTGTTTTTCTTCTCATAACGTAAATCGTGGGATAGGTTCCCCTTTCAGTTTGTAGTAAAAAAAATTACGAAATAGGAAACCCAGTCCATGCGTGGGCTTCTTGGTGACCTAAGTAATTGCCTACTTGATTTCAAGGACAATCGAAACCTATTGAAATAAAAACTCTAACCTATTACTTTCAAAAAGAGAAAATACCTAATTAGAAACTAATAAAATAGAACTAAAGACATAAAAGGCCATCTAGGAATTCCATGCAAAGCAGCAATTTCTCTTGGAATTATCTCTCATGCAAGCTGTCCCAGAGGTCTTCAATATCCTCTCACGCATTGGATCTAGGAGATATCCTCCAGGTTAGGTTGCTCGATGTGGATATGCCCCAAATTATGGCCCAGTTGTGAACCAACTTTGGAGCCCCAATCGATGGGTTGGTCTGCATCAGCTAGAGGTATCTTGGATATAGTATTCAGTCTTTTGTTATGAATTTAATTGGTGTTAAGTTATGTCGGTTTTATAGGGGTATAATTGTAATGTTCTGTCTTATTTCTGTCCTTAAGTGGTAAAACATAATATAAGTCTGGTCATTCTCCTTGTGATTTTGTCTTTGTGCTCTAACTGTTGGTTGTTTTTTATTCAGAAAAAAGGTCTGTAATTAAGTTAGAACTTATGGAAATATTAGGGTATCTATCTTAACAAAAACTTATGTAGTTTAACCTATTATTGTTTTCAGATATGTTGCATTGAACATGCTGATGAAGGCTATTTCTGTAGATGCCCAAGCAGTGCAGAGGCATCGGGCGACAATTTTGGAGTGTGTAAAGGTATTGCACTAGATATGCTTGGTTGTACTTATAGTCAGAAAAAGTAAAAATTCAGGCAATTCTGTACTTTTATTTGATTTTTGGTAATGTTCCATCAGATTTCTGAATGGTCAAAGTGCTCTCAAATATTACTTGAAAGTCCAAACACATTTTCACATCTATCCCATCTATGCCAGTCTGTATATCTGAAGGCATCTGATGAAATAAATGCTAATGCTCCCACCATTGTTCCATCCAAAGTTCTCATTGACTAGCACTGATGTAAAAGTTATTGTTCTATTTACAATTGATAGATACATAAATATAATGCGAGTTACTGGAACATTAACATTTGGTCCACCCCCCACCAAAAGAAAAGGAGAAAAAAGCAAAAACAAACCAAGATATTGAGATGCAACTTTTTTTAGGACATAGCAAGGATGGAAAATGCTGTTGCATATGCAATTTTTCCATGATCCCACACCACTCCAAAAAAAAAAAAAAAAAAAAAAAGAAGAAAAAAATCCCTTACTACTCTTAGTAGGTTATGAATAATAACAGAGATAATTGGTCACATTGTTATTGATTTGAGTTATCCGACTGATAAACGTTATGACTTAACAGGACTCAGATGCTTCCATTAGGAAGAGGGCACTTGAACTGATCTTTGTGCTAGTGAATGAAAGCAACGCGAAGAATTTGACAAAAGAGCTTATTGATTATCTGGAAGTAAGTGATCAAGAATTCAAGGGAGATCTTACTGCCAAAATTTGCTCCATTGTTGAAAAGTAAGTTTGAAAAAAAAAGTTACCTGATTCGTATAATTTTGTTCTTCAAATTGTAATATTTTCCCTTGGCTTTAAAGTTGCAGATGATTTATGGGTAATGTTACTTGTCAGGCCGGTTTTTCCTGAACAGAACTTGATTTTTAGTTTGTTGCCATGTCTTTTTTGGGAAAACCATAATAAATTGGAAACCAAAATGACTGGTAAAACCAAGCATGGAGGTGTTTTGTCTTGTCATATTCAGAAACACAATTCTGTGGCTATCTGTGGTTGAGATGGCATTCTAAGATCTTTTTTAGGTACTAATATTTCAGGCTTATGAATCAGGCATTCGATTTTATTATATTTGATAAATGTTTTGTTATCAATGAATTAAACATATGAGTAACATATGAGCTTCTAGTTTTTATTGTTTGTATAAAATGAGTATATATTTCTTACTTAAGAGTCTGCGCAATTTAACCAAATAAAATGACACTTGGCTCAAAAACAGGGCCAGAAGAACGGTAAGTTTACACAAAATCAGAAGCACCTGAAATAATCTGGAGAATTTTAATAAAGATCCAATTTCAGTGAAGTTTATGATAGTTTCTAACCTTGAGGTCTGTTACAAACAACAATTGGGAAATGAAATAACCTCCTGAAAGATTGTGAAAATTCACTAATGTTCTATATGAAATAACTGAAAATCAAACAGCAGTTTGAAAATTTACTCAGTGGATCAACTCCATTTCAGTTCTTCCAAAATCATATTTATTAGGATTTCCAATTCTAAAGTTTTAGATCAGAGTAGCAAACTGATCTGATTCAAGTGGTAGGCCACACGCTGGTTGTAAATCAAGCTGATTAACAATCAGCTGCAATCAAACTACTGTGTGTTAGCGCCCATGCAACCGAACAACAGCTGAGCTAGGTGATCTACAACCACTCTCCCAGTGGTCGAGCTGATCGTAGAGCAACGCTGCCTTGACTCTGTTGGGGGCGTAGGAGTTTGATTGTTGTGCATTAGTGCAACACTGCTTGTAGATCAGCTTTACCCCTCCCAAGTCCTTGCTTTGGTTGCTTGGTCGTGCTAATGCCCTCTTCAACATATGTTTTAGAAATGCTAATCCCAGTGGTGGCATATTGGGCCATCGATCTTGACAGAAGGGGGGCCCCGCCCTCTATCAGTACATATGGCCTGGGACTCAATTTTCGTCCTTTGACTTTCCTTTTGAGATTGAAGGTCTGGATCCAGAACTATAATTCCACTGGATCTAAAAATTTCAGATTTTATATGAAGTCTGATTTTATTCTGATCAACGGCGATGAATCCTTTTTCCAGTTGATTGGGATGCAATGACCATGCAGGCTCAAAACTGAGACTCAGAGCAGAAAACCTTGCCACATCAATTGATAGAACAGATGAACTGAATCTGTAACCAGAAATGAGCCTGAATCCAAAGTTACTGAAGATCTGTTTACTTGGCCTGATCAATTGTTGCGCCTGGGACTCTCTCTCTGAAATTCGATTCTGAGCCTTAAAGAAGAGAAGTAGCAATAGTGGAACACTGGTTGACCATCAGCCATTGGAAGGTTACTTTTTCTCCTAATCCTTAACATTAAACCATTCAGTCCTAACAAAGTATATTGTTTACAATGCTTTAATAAACCATATTTGACCCATCTCCTAACATATATGTTTCCTTGCTAACGACTCTAAAGAGAATTACTAAAGCTACTAAATTAGTGAATAAAACTCAAATTACTGTAAAAATGGAGTCTAAACTATTTAGGTTTCTTAAAGAAAACCCCTCTATCAACAACTTACTAAATAGGAAACACAATGACACTTAAAAATAATGAGACAATTCAACAGAGCCCTCCTTTTAATTAAAACTTTTCATACATTACTTGGCCCATGATATTGTCGTACTCCAACTAACTTGAGGCAGGTCACGCTGACCGGCATCATGTTCCTAGTTGTGTCTTTGTGCATCCTTGAGAGGGAAGTCCCATTCCCTAAGAATTAACAGTCAGGCAGATCTGACTGGTCAATAGATTCTTACCATGACGCCGGCACTTAAATCCATGTAACACAGACTATTAATTTATACTCATGTTATCTTTCAAATGCATGAATATCTTAAATGAGCATTCTCTTCTTCCCACAGGTTTTCCCCAGAAAAACAATGGTACATTGATCAGATGCTCAAGGTTCTCTCTGAGGTAGGCACCAAACCATGAACCGAGGTCCCATTAGATAATTTTAGATTCACTTGGATGCCTTTTCAGGATATTTAAAGATGTTAGATAAGCTTTGTTTCATATCAGATGTTTAATCCCCTTATTTGTGATGTGAAGATATGTGGTGGAAAATTCTTGTTGATTGTTCCTTGGTGCTCTGCTCTTAGAAGTAAAGCATTCTCATGTAGCATTAATTGTTATATAGTTCTAGTATGACCTACGTCATTGTCCAAAGGGAAACCTCTTTCCCATAATTTTCGATTTCTGATGTCGTACTTATTTTCCTGAAGTCATCAATTATTTTTTACTTTTGTCCCCTTCTAAAGTAACAAGTTATGCTAACTCACAGCCTCGATCCTCACGGTTGACCTGCAGTGATTGAGATCAATTCCAGATCATTGTGATGAGTCCAAGTAAGAGCTTGTTTGAGCAATGGGTTTGATGAAAACTTGGTTTTTCAATTGAGTATTGACATGTGAAACATAAATGGTTTGGCAAGAATGAAGGATTATGGTATTCTTTGAGGTGTTTGGCTCTTGTTATTTTTCTGCACATGAGAATGCAGAAATTTAGTATTACGTTGTGAAACCATTATTGATGCAGATACAACTGCACTTACTTGATTGGACCAGCATGACCAGCTTTGGAAGCCAAGAGCCAAGAAGAACTGGTCCAGCCTAGGGTTTTGTTCCAACAAGGGTTGGAATTAATTAGTAGCTTATTTTGTCTTTATTTCATGCCTTTTATTTTCCAGATTTGAATGTAGGAGTTAGAATTTCTTTCCTTGCATTGGTTTCCTTTTATGGTTGCTTTCTAGTTTACGCTAGATACTATGTTAGTAGAGTTTCTAATTTCATGTCTTACTTTTCTACATGGGGAGTGACTTTGATTATTGAATGAAATTGGTTGGATTTGTGCAATGTCTGATTGTGTGATTCCCCTCCTTCCCCTTCTTTACTTTGACATTCCCTTTCTTCCCTAAGGCCCCCCATCAATTATGCGTCATTGTTAATATCTGTTTCGTAGTGTTGTAAAATGTGTACAAGGGTAGAATTGTCTTCTATGGGTATTTTGGTTTTGTATTCATTCTAGACTGTTCTCCTCCATATTATAAATAAATCTGGCCTATGTCCCATTAGACACAAGTCATTATTCCATTCAACATGGTATCGGAGCCTTAGATCCAAACCCTAAGGCCTCCCATCTCTTTCTCTTGCGCTTCTCTCACTTTCTCGATTTCTTGAGAACAGCGCCTCTCTCTCTCTCCCTCGCCCCCCCTCTCGGTGGTAGCTCCTTAAAATATTGGGAGTGACCTGTGCAAGTAGTGGATGTGATTATTATATTGAGAGGCTAGATGGACAATGGCATTGGAAGTATTTCATGGATATCCACCAACTACATTGTGAGACATTTGACTGGGATTGTGTTTTTCCTACCCCTTGCTTCCATGTTCAACACGATTATTGATTCCCTGTACCTTTCATGCCATCAAGCTGAACTTTCCCTGGGCAATCAAGGTTAGCAGGCACTAGCAGAGCATTTAAAGTCATGTTAATTTTATCCTCTTGTACTCGGGATTGTTGGACTTTTCCAATTCTATCACTGCCAAGCATGGTTGTCATGGAATTTAGGCTATCCTAGGCATTGGAGGAGAAAAAAATAAAGGTGGCAAGACATCGCTTAGGTGACTGAGGCGCCCTACCAGCTAGACCACCTGGACGCCTAGGCGATGCCTTGACAACTATGCTGCCAAGTTGAAGATAATCTAAAAGGGTTGGAGTTTCATCTTTTGATTTGAGAGAGACTCATTAGAAGAGCCAGAGGTTTTTCTTTATGTGGAATGTCTCTCTTATGTGGAGGATGTGGTCCCTTAATGGCCTGGCTGGTGAATTATCTGAGGCTGGTGTGGATAGTGAACATTTGTAATCCAATTTTACCTTCCATTTCCCCCTTGCTTTGGTCCTTGTGGTGGTTTTATGCTGTTGTTGTGTACTATTTGCTTTTCTAGCCTTTTTCTTAGCCTTCTTAATTAATCTGATATTTTTGAAAGAGAAAATACTTTCAAAATTGTTGTGGCTCTTTCTCTTTTATCTTAAAAGATTGAATGTAGGCTTCTGTATATTTTGAAGTTCTATTTCTACCCATAATTATCCACTAAAGTGATTATTTTATTTTATTTTTCTGACTGCAGCTACTTGTGATTGTGAAGGCATTTTATTCAGGTTTCTTGAATATTATTTACTGTATATTGGTTTTTAGATAGTACTCATTCTTTGTGTGATATCAGGCTGGAAATTTTGTGAAGGATGAAGTTTGGCATGCCCTTATTGTTGTGATAAGCAATGCCTCTGACCTCCATGGGTATACTGTCAGGGCCCTTTACAGGGCAGTACAAACATCAGGTGAACAGGTAGTTAACATTGGAATTTGACAACACTTACATATAAAGACTACATTCGTGTACACTGCTGTTTCTGAGAGCATGTACTCAATTCTCAGGAAAGTCTTGTTCGAGTGGCTGTCTGGTGCATTGGGGAATATGGTGAAATGTTGGTGAGTAATGCTGGGATGCTTAGCATAGAGGAACCAATAACTGTAAGTGCATATTTTTCATTCCATAATTTTGGTTCCTTACATTTTCTGATTTATTCCTAAATTGGAGCACTGGCCCTGAAGAAATTACTCAATGATGATATCTCTGCAAGTGAGTACCACCAACCTGAGTTTTCTGTAGCAGGTAACAGAATCTGATGCTGTGGATGTCTTAGAGATTGCCATGAAGCTTGACACATCAGATATTACGACTCGAGCTATGTCTTTAATTGCTCTTTTAAAGCTCTCTTCTCGTTTCCCATCTTGTTCACAGTAAGTCATGTTCTTACTGACATAACTCCATGAAAAAGGGTAGGCGGTTATTGTTCTTACTCATCGCTAAGTTACTTCATTGCATTTTGAATGACGTAGTGCCTTTTTCACGTTCTTTTTTGTTAATTTCTTCATGTAGTGTCCAGGATTGTTCTTTCCGGTTCTTTGTTAGCTAATATGTTTGGCTTTCAAGTGAATTATTAGTTTATTGATAGGCATTATTTAATCTTTTTTTGCATGCTTTTTTGTGGATATTTATTTAGCATTCATGGTTTTGGTCCAGTTAGTTCTTGTTTACATTATTTTCTTTGATTTGATTTTTGTTTTGTTGTTTTTTATTTTTCATATGGATATGTTTATGTTACTGATATATCTAGGAGGATAAAGGACATAATTGCTCAGCATAAAGGAGGCCTTGTGTTAGAACTGCAGCAACGATCCATTGAATTTAATTCTATAATCGAGAGGCATCAGAATATCAGGTTGGCTGTTGATCCTTATAGTGTGGTATCATTAACAACGATTCTGTCTTGGGAAGATCATGGAAAAGTTTCAATGTAGTTACACACAGTGTATATGATTGCCTGCAGGCCAGCATTGGTTGAGCGGATGCCAGTCCTAGATGAAGCAACTTATAGTGGAAAAAGAGCTGGGTCCTTGCCGCCAACTGTTTCAACCCCTACAGGGTCTTTACTCAATCTTCCAAATGGAGTTGCCAAACCCTCTGCTGCCCCTCTGGTAGATTTGCTCGATTTAACATCAGATGATGCCCCTGCTCCTAGCTCTTCTGGTGGTGATTTTCTTCAGGATCTTCTTGGTGTAGATTTGGCACCAATTCCATCACTCTCAGGTTATCTTTTGATATGCCCTTCTGTTTGTCACATAAACTTGTCTAGTGTCATTTGTTATTCTCTGTCTGAATGAGTTGTGCTAGCATGAGCCAGGGAGGATAAATTTGTAATCCTTTCTACACATTAAAAGCTACACATTGCAGACGGGAAAGAGGGAAACTCAGTTTGTTTTTGAACTTTTGGTCCAGGTCCTGTTTTGACCAAACAGGTCTTACAGCTTTCCAAAATGCTCGTCATCATTCCATTCATGACGGAGAAAATTTTCATTTTTCCTGTTAGTCATGGTATAGTTTTCCTATTTATGTTGTTCAATGATATTTCCATCCATTTCACTTGACTTTGAGTACCATATATTTTTTATTTTTTGTACTGTTTTAAAGGATAGATCTCCAAATTATGGGCAAGAACTTTCTTTCCCTGTCATTTAATTTTAGCTTAGGTCTGTTTTTCATTTTGTTTAGTGTTATGTGGACCCATGACGTGGTTGGAAATACCACATTGTCAGCACATCTAACTAAAGAAATGTGCGGGGATAACTAGGTAATAGTATATTTTTATGAGTAACTTACACGAGTCATGACTAAGCCATGGTGTTATATCATAGCACCACTTGTTACAGTAAACAATGTTTGAAATTTGGACTGATATGATTTTTACCCCTAGGAAACAGTAATATTTGCCAATTTCACAGGTTCTGCTCAAAATTTTTGTGATTTTGCTAATTTCAACAGATTTTCTCTTGAAATTTCAAATATTGACAGTAAATACCCATACCCATATGTTTTCCCCTAATAGTTTTGAAGTTTAATTGCAAAACAGGTTTTATTTAGCTGACTGGGATTAGTTGGGATAAGGCTTAATTATGTTGTGTTGATTGAGTTAGCAACTTCGCACTCTTCTTTCCTTTGGTCTTTTTCTCCCATAGTTCAAGGTTTCACCGAAATTTCACGAAATATATCTGTTGAAACAAAACCTTGATGATACACAAAGATTACAGTAGTTTGAAATATATTTTTTCAACCCAAACGATACAGTCCTTTCATATTAAATGTCAGGTTTCAAATGAAATGGGTTGAAATTTCTACCCCTTTTTTTTTTTTTCACATTGCTGGTTTCGATAGAAAGGGTTGTGCAACCCCTTTTTTGTGTGTGATTTTTGGCCAAATCACACCCATACATGAGTGGAACAAGTTGGGAAGTAGTGGAACACATCGGAAGTTAAGATTTGCTGCATTTGTTGAAGATTTATGCAGATTCAAAGTTGAAGGTATATCAGTTTTCCTTTAAATACTTGGTGTTTGGCCTTTAATTTTTTTATATGTCACATACAATAGCCCGATCTATGAATTGACAAAGTCGGGTTTAATTTTATGGAAAAAAAATGATTTTTCTTGCAACAAGTTTTTTTTGGGGAAGAAAAAGGTTTAATAGATTTTGAGCGTGTTCTATTTTTTAAATCTAAGAGTTCCACTATGTTTAAAGGGTCTACAATAGGGTTTCCTAGAAATCTAGGGACCTAATTTGACCATTTGGGCTTTGAAACCCCTTGAAACCAACTGCTGAAACCTGAAACCTTCCAGGTTTCAACAGAAATTTCTCAGTTTTGCAAAATAGTTCAGTTTGGAGCTAGGCTCGAAACCAAAACCTGGAACTCTGTTTTCTCCTATTCTCTATCTGTCCTCCATGCCCCAAGGGAACCCCCCCTCCTTTTGACGTAAGCACTCCTAACCCTTGGGTGTTCTAGAATCCACATTACTGTGCCCCCTTCTCTTGGTGAAGTTTCATTGTGCATATAACTCATATTTTGGACAATCAATTCTGATCTTGTTTTGAGGTTATTGTCAATAAGGCATAGCAACTTATAGGTTTCGGCAAGGGTTTTGACTAAATTGAACCTGACCCCATCAACCTACCCCTGACTGACCAATTTGAAGGGTCAATTGCTGCAAGACAGGGACTTATCATGGCAGGTAAGAGATAAGGGGAGAGGCTTCAAAATAATAAAAAAATAAAATAGAGAAAACTAAACTTGCTGCCAATCTAGCCATTGGAACCTGACCCTTCCTGAAGCTTAATCAGGCATAACAATCCTGCCTCTAAATCCTGCACCATTTAGGGGCTTTGTTGGCAATGCCTCCCATTAGACTTGCCCTGAAAATTCTGCAGGTATCTCTCTCGAGTCTTGACACTATTAATCCTGAATTCATTTGCAACGCTATTCTCTGTAGTTGTACCTTCATTGGATTGACTTACGTATTGTTTGGTACACATTTATGTACAGGTCCAGCCATGGATTTAATCTTGAGAAGTAAGAATAAATGTGTTGAGCTAGAAACCATACATAATTTAAAGGGAAAATAACAAGATTACCCACTTGTGGGTTTTCATTTATCAAACTATCCATACTGTGTTTGGGTTTACAAAATTACCCAAAACAGTATCTCAGTAGGACCCACCGTCACCCTCATATTTTTATGATGGTTTTGCCCTTGCCTCCACCTTCCCTTCTCCGATCAACAACCCAGCTACACTGCTCAGCTCTGCACCACTGTTCTGCATATGGATCTTGTCCCTAGTTATTCCCTTCTTTTGTGAAGGCAACCATAACCTCCTTCCTCCTCTCTCCTCCTAAGAAAACAACCTTCGCCCAACCCAACCCCACCCTACCCCTGCCCCTGCTCCTGCTCCTGCTCCTGCTCCTGCTCCTGCTCCTGCTCCTTTACAAGAATGCATAGTTGAAGATTCACCTCTCTACCACTCGACGCCTTGAGCATTAACCCCAATCCGGCCCAACCCATACTCCAACTACAGTACAACCGAAGCCTATAGGTTCGTTTAGACCCTCCTAAATGTTACCCCACCTCCCTTTGCCCCTGGTTTTAGACTGGAACCAGGTCCTCTTCATCTCGGGTGTACTCACAGAAATTGGGAACAACTAAGCACCAATGATAGGTTGGAAATCCACCAACGGCACCACTCTAGGGGATAATCAAGGTTCTCCATTGACAGACTCGTCTTGAACTCTGTACATCCTGGATGAAAATTCACATCCATGCTTTGCCGGCATCAAACCCCCAACCCATCCTTGTTTAGATCAGTGATTCTATGACTTAATGACATTGGATTTAAGGTTGACACTACTTGCTCAACCAGCTTTCTCAGATCATCAACAATCTTTAGGTTCTTGCCAGATTCAATGATGGCGGTCATCTTCTCAATTTCTGTGGCCATTCTCCATTTTAACTCTCTCTCATCCCTTTGTGCCTCCTTCTCTTTGTCTGCCATTGAAACACCAATATGGTTTATTCAGAGAGCACATGTGTATCTGGATTATTAATGTTGGTAGTGATGCTTCAAAGTCATCTGCCCTCAGCAAAGATTGGTGTTTTTTCCAAAAAAAAAAATAATGGTGTTTTGGGCTTCTGAGAAAAGAGAAGGTATCGCAGAAGGATAGTCTTCGTGGCTTACCGAATGCTTTTGTTGCAGCACAAGTGAGATTTGGATTGAAAAATAATTACATGTTGCTACAGAGCCTGTTGGAGCGGTCGGGAGAGCCACCATTAAGGTGGTGCAACGTTGCTGGCCGGGTGATTTTCTTTTTGTATTCGTGAAGAAGACGACATGACTTTCCTTTTTTCTTTGTGAAGAAGACGGCGCTAGGGTAGTGAAGGACAGGATTAAGAGAGAAGGGCAAAAGTGTCAAAAAGGGAATGTAGGTTGGGCTAGGGGTACTGTTTTGAGTATTTCTGTAATACCAAAACTCAATTTGAGTAATTCTGTTAACATAAACACAAGGTGGATAATTTTGTAAGTCAAAACCCAATTTTGGGTAATCTAGTAATTCTCCCTAATTTAAATGGCCATTAATATTCTGGGCTTAGGTACATCATGGACACTTTGGAGTTCAGGCCTTAGTCCAACATTTGTATGTGTTTTTCAATGTGCATCTCCCTCCAAGTAGAACTTTCAAGCCAATACCCTGTGGTGTGTGCTGTTTTCTGATGATATAGATTTGGTTCATGGGGGTAGAAAAAAGGGGTAATGCCAATTTAGAATTATTGAGGATGCTTTAGAATCAGAAGGATAGATAGTGTGGGCTAAAACAGAATGTATGGAGTACAGTATTAGTAAAACTAGAAATGTGAGTGAAGAAGTGGTCAATCTTGTGATGCAGATTCGTATCCATGGCCCCCGATCCAAACCCATCTGGGTATCCAAAGAGAGTTGACCCGGATCCAATTTGGGTCTTTGGCTAGTAGGATATTTGAGGATTTTATTTCTATTTTCATGCAATCTTTTATTTTTGGTAACTTAAGTAGGAGATGGCTACTAGGATTTAGTTTCCAATTAATTTGAGTTTCCAAATTAGAGTAGGTTTTCTTTTAACGTTCGTTTTCTTTTACTATTTAAATGCTTGTAATTGTTCAATTAGAGACAGATCGAAGGATAGAACAATGAGTTGAATTTAGTGTTTGAGTGCCTACGGGCATTATGTGCGATCCTTTCCCCCACCCTCTTTCTTTGTGTGATTCCTCTCTTCACTGCAACTCTGAGTTTTATCTCAGAGGTTCTTCCCTACCCCTATACCGGCCCTTTATCAAGTTGGTATCAAAGCCAAAGGATCCCATCCCTTCCCTTCAACCCTACTGAAACCAGTAGAGAAACCCCACCGCCTTCTGTTTTTCTTTTTGCCTTCGATCGAGGGGTTCTGGCAGCACCAAAAGAAAAAAAAAAAGCAACCTGCTGAAACCAGCCCTTCCTTCGATGCCTTGCTAATCAACCTCCACCGACCTCTTTCTTCCCCCCCCCCCCAAAAAATCTCAATTGAAACACCCACTCTAGGGATTGGAAAAAAAAACAATCGAAGAAGAAGAGAGAGAGACGAGGAGAGAAAAGGAAGAAGAAGCAAGAAGACGAGAAGAGAGAGAACGAAACAGAAAACAAAAAGAAGCAGGGAGAGACAGAACCATACTTGGTTAATGGTTCAAAGTTCTCCCTGCTCATCGAAGCCTTCAATCGCACCTCCTGAAGTTTCTCTTCAACCTTCCTGGAACTCCATTGGTTCTCCACCCTTCCTTTGTCTTGAATTGCAGCTTTCCTTGCTGCCTTCGACCACCACCACCACCGTCACTCTCAATCTCCAGCGGAAGAAAAGGCTTCTCCATGTCAGTATCTGAAAACCCCATCCTGATTTCTTTCTTTATGCTTTTATTTATTTATCTTATTGTTTCCAATTTTACCCCTATCTTCCCGTCTTATTCTTAATTATCCTACCTTTGTCTCTTTCCAAGTCTACCCCTTCCCACACGTGGTATATTTGCGAGTTACATTGAACTTCAATTTTTTACAATTATGCCACTCACTAAAGGACTTTCATTTATTTACCATTCTGCCATTGTTCCAATCTTCTGATTAATTTCTCTTTCCATTAACCTTTTGCTTTAAGTGTTCTCTTGCTATAGTGGGTTCATAGTGATTCTGAATAGCAAACCTGGCCGATGGATCTCAACCTTTTATTGGGTATCCGTCAACAAATGCAATTGATACGAGAGAAGCTCAATGAGATTTAACGACATTGCACCGACATCAAAGGCCAAGCACACTCTACCTTCAACTACGTGATCTCAGCCACTGAGCAACAGGTAGACAAGACAGAAGATGAGTCACCAATGGTGGAAGATGACATGGCACCATCGGAAATTGAAGATCAACTTGTGAAAATATTTAAATCAGTTGATCTCTTCAGTGAACCAATCGATTTTATTTTTCTGAGTCACTACTTTACTAATGAACTTCGCGTCGTGGATTTTATAGCATTCGATCATGGTTTCGATGGTGACTTCATATATGCAAGGATGTATGCTGATTGATTGGTATTGATTTTCCTATTCTTTAAAACTTATGGACGAGTTTTTCTCAACTTTGAGGGAATTGATGCTGATTCGTACCCATGGACCGATCCAAACCCATCTTGGTATCCAGAAAGAGTTGACCTGGATCCAATTTGGGTATTTGGCTAGTAGGATATTTTAGAATTTTATTTCTATTTTCATGCAATCTTTTATTTTTGGTAACTTAAGTAGGAGATAGCTACTAGGATTTAGTTTCCAATTAATTTGAGTTTCCAAATTAGAGCAGGTTTCCTTGTAACGTTGGTTTTCTTTTACTATTTAAATGCTTGTAATCGTTCAATTAGAGGCAGATTGAAGAATGAGTTGAATTTAGTGTTTGAGTGCCTGTGGGCATTGTGTGCGATCCTTACCCCCACCCCCTTTCTTTGTGTGATTCCTCTCTTCACTGCAACTCTGAGTTTCATCCCAGAGGTTCTTCCCTACTACCGGCCCTCATCATCTTGGCTCAATAATGAAGAGGGGCTTCTAGAGTGTTTTGTGATTGGTGCATAGAATTAAAGACTAAAGGGTGAATTTTACAAAATGGCTATAAAAACAGCAATGCTGCATGGTGCTGAATGCTGGGCAAGTTAAAAAGAAGAAAAAAAAGCAACATATGCATAAAATGGTTGTTTTGAAGATGAGAATGTTGGGACGGATAAGTGGCAAGGGAAGGAGTAGAAAATAATACACTAAAGGAAACTTAAGAGTTTCACTAATAGATGTCAAGATAAAGGAAGGTTGATTAAATGGTTCAGATATGTGAAATGAGGAGCGGCGAATGCACTGGCAAGGTGTGATATGGTGCACTTGAAGTTCGTAAAGAAAGCCAAAGATCATTTAAGTTGAGGATGGACATAAGAGTTTATGAGTTAACAGCCACTTGGTATTGTCAGCGTGTCAACCTCAATTAGTCGGGAGAAAGCTTAGTTAAGATGAGAGGGCTTAAATTGAATTTATGTAAAAAATTAGTGAATTTGATTGTATCAGGGAAATCTCACTTTCTTCCGTAAGGCAAGGTTATTTGAAATTGATTTGGGGAATGTGTAGTACATGGTTATTTGAAATTGATTCGGTAATTCAGACAGGGGTGCTGTGCAATTGGCTCTAATCCAGAGCCTGGAGATTTTATCTGATGGGATAGTGAGTCAGTGACAAAAGCCCCTAACACTGCAGTGACTAACATGGAAACCAATTCAGGATTTTTATTTTTATTTTTATTTTTTTGGGGGGGGGGGGGTGGGTGGGGTGGTGGGTTAAATGGGGAGGTCCAGGGAGTTTCAGGATTTCCCTTTGGAAATGCAAAATTATGCCAAATGTAGCCACACTGAGAGGTAATCCATGTAAAGGAAAACCACTCAACTTTTTTAGTTGATGTGAGATGAAAATTCCAGTTAGAATAAACAGGGTAGATATTTAGAATGAATGACTGGATCTTCCATGTTATATTACGACTCATGCAGATATTCAAGTCTTAGTGCTCTATTATTTTTCTTGGGGTTCGCTGTGAAATTTTCTGAAACTTATATATGTTTAATTCCTTTCATGGGTCTGCCCTCATCTGTTTGAATGAAGTTTAAATGCATTCAGATCAGGAAGTGTATTTCCATATTTGTCATGCTCGTGGGTGAGACTGGCTGTTAGTACCCTGTTAGGCCTCAAACTAAAGAGAATATGTTGTAATAATGGGTTTAGGGAAAGTGTCAGATTCCAAACGGGGCTCTCGGTCGTTGAGGGGTTTAATGGTCGTTGTAATATTCTAGAACTTTCTCTCCGTTATTATAAATAAAGAGGGATGGTGTCATATTTGACACAAGTCATTACCCTATTCAACATGGTATTAGAGCCTTTGGATTCAAAACATTAAGGTTTTTCTCCATCTCCCATCTCTCTTTCCCGATTTTTCTCTCCCAACACCTCTCTCCACCTCTCTTCTTCTGCTTCTCTCTCCCGGTGGTAGTTCCTTAAACCACCAAGGGAGTCATTAGCCGCCATCTTCTTCTTCCCTGGGCTCTCAGACACTCTTCCACAATGATCTAAGAGACCCATCTCCCATCCCATCGACTTTTTTAGGGTTTTCTCCCCTGAAATCAATGTCCAATCATCTTGATGTTGGTTGCGATTGGTGCTCCTTATCTTTATAGTTGTATGCTCTACCCACTTTACCATTTCAATACTTTGTTCTAAAGATCTCCGCAAAATCGATTTGTCAGGGTTTTCACCCTCTATCGATTTTTGGGTTTTCAGGTATTTTTCCTGCTTTTTGGTGCTTCTTCTACCTCCATCCGGTGCCTCTTCCATTAGCACAACCCTATTGAGTTGCTACATGTTTACCAGCTCTTCTGCTTCTACTAGCGGACACAACTTAACTCTTTTCACCTTTCCTCCTTGTCGTATCAAGCTTGATGGCACAAACTACCTTATGTGGTCATGCTCGATCTACTATGCTCAATATCATCACCCTCATGGGAAGTTTGATTTTCATAGTCTCTGGTGTATTTTTTTGGATATATGCTCCTACTCAGAAAGGCTATTGGTCTTTTCATCCTCCTACTCAGCATTGGTTTGTGACTATGGATGTTGTCTTTCATGAATTTGCGTTATATTACACTACGTCACCTCTTCGCGTCACCTCTTCAAGGGGAGTCTCCTTCCATTGTGGAAGATGTGCAGCCTCTTGAACTTGCTATCCCTGACGGTGTCTTGTTTCAGGGGGAGAGTGACATCTTACTTCTCCTCAACCAAAGATACGTGTTTATAATCGTAAACAGCAGACTCAAACCACTACACATCTAGCATCTCCCCT
Source organism: Macadamia integrifolia (assembly GCF_013358625.1). Taxonomy (NCBI): domain Eukaryota; kingdom Viridiplantae; phylum Streptophyta; class Magnoliopsida; order Proteales; family Proteaceae; genus Macadamia; species Macadamia integrifolia. The sequence goes on along the minus strand of NC_056559.1, from coordinate 37,362,597 downwards.
ACCATGCCATCTGTTTCCTCTGGAGCCTCAGGCCCAAACTCAATTTCTCCTTCCTACTATGTTTTGTGTTTTCTCTATCCTCTGTGTCCATTCCCCATATCTGGCAGGAAGCGAGTGCAAACTCACAATGGTAGGCAACTATGATTGAAGAGATGCAGGCTCTAAAGAATAATGACACATGGTTTCTAGTGTGTCTTCCCTCAACAAAAGAAAGATGGTTGTAAGTGGGTCCTCACAATGAAACAAAAGGCTGATGGTATAGTGGATCGGTACAAGGCCAGACTTGTTGCCAAGGGCTTCACTCATGACTAACAGGAGACGTTTGCTCCAGTTGTGAAGATGAACACAATCCATGTTATCTTAGATTGTGCTGCCAACTTAAACTGGGATCTCTGGCAGCTAGATGTGAAGAATGCCTTTCTTCATAGGGAACTTGAGGAAGTGTATATGGACATTCATCTTGGGTTCACTTGCTCCAAAACCCAGGGAAGGTATGCAAGCTGAAGCATGCATTGTATGGGCTAAAGAAATTCCCTCATGCTTGGCTCGGGCGTTTCCACAAGGCTATAATTGCCATAAGCTACTCTCAAAGCAATGCCGACCACACTCTGTTCATCAAGAGATCTGGTGGGAAGATTGCTATCCTGATAGTGTATGTCGATGATATTGTTGTTATTGGTGATGTTCTGGTAGAGATCTCTCGCCTCAAGAGATATGTGGGTGAGGAACTCGAGATCAAAGATCTAGGACAACTTTGTTACTTGGCATTGAAATTGCCAGATCTTCTCGTGGGATCTACTTGTTTCAGTGAAATGTGCTTGACCTTTCTGAGGCAGGCATGTTGGGATGTAATCCAGCAAACACTCCTATTAAAGCTAACTATCACCTGAATAACAAGGAAGGTGACCCTGTGGATAAGGGGAGAAATCAGAGATTAGTGGGGTGTTTGATTTATCTTTCTCATACACACCCTGACCTAGCATTTGCTGTCATCCTAGTTAGTTAGTAGATGCATGATCACTACTCAGCTCGTATGTAAGTTGTGTTGCGTATTCTCCATTACTTGAAATCTGCCCCAGGACGTGGCATCATTTTTTCTCCTCATGATCAGCTTAGGGTGGAGGCCTTCACGGATGCTGACTGGGCATGACCACAGGTCTACTACTGGTTATTGCACCTTTGTTGGTGGTAATCTTGTTACATGGGGAAGTAAGAAGCAAGCTGTGGTTACCCGTTCAAGTGCCGAAGTAGAGTTCCGTGCTATGGCTCATGGCATTTGTGAGCTATGGTTTCATGGTCTTCTTACAACTTTGGTTGTCCCTACCACCCTTCCTATAAAGCTCTTTTGTGATAAAAAATTTGCCATTAGCACTGCTCACAACATTGTTCAGCATGATCGAACCAAACATGTGGAGATCGATCGACACTTCATCAAAAAGAAGTTGGATATGGGTCTTATCACTATGCCTTTTGTTCCCAGTAGTGAACGATTGACTGATGTATTTACGAAAGGTCTTTGTAAGATGTTTCATCCTATTATCTGCAAGTTAGGCATATGGGATATCTATGCACCAGCTTGAGGAGTGTTGTCATACTAGGTTTTAGGGAAGACGTCATATTCCAAACGGGTCCTTAGGTCTTTAAGGGGTTTAATGGTCTTTGTAATATTTTAGAACTTTCTCTCCATTATTATAAATAAAGAGGGCTGGTGTCATATTGAACACAAGTCATTACCCCATCCAACAGAATATTAAGTGGTAATAAATAAAACAGCTAGGATTCTCAGGCTAATTGACTATACTGGAAGAAAATAATTTGGAGAAAGGTAGTTTCTAATCTACAACAGTAGCAACAGGAAGAAGAAATACTGCAACTTGATTTGTTTCTTTAAAGGAGTGTCTTTCTACAAATTTGGAGAACTATAAGAAGAACAGCCTCGCACCTTTTCTAATCTAGAGCACTGCCAATTCTGAATCGTGGCCAGAGCAACTCTTTCCAGTCTCTTTTCCCAAAAATCCAGCTTTGAATTCATATGGATAATTGCCTACAGCTAGTGGTATGCGATGAAGCATGATCTCTCATCTTACTAGCAAATGCATATGAAGAATTAGCTTCTTGGTTGGTCCCTCATCATTCCAGTTCTGCCTCTGTTATCACAGAAGAAACCATCTGTTTTATTGTACATTCGCTATTGCGTTATCTAGCACTATCCCCCAAGTATTTCTAACTTATGTTTGTTGGACGAGACAAGTTTTTATCTGAGTTGACTCCCTCTTTTGCTTTGTTGGACACCATAATTGAATGATGGAAGAATTTCTTCTGCTATCCTTGTTTTATCACCAAGGCATTTATGGGACAAAAGCTTTTGGTGTTAAATTAAATATAACTTGAATGCATAAGATTCCAATGAGTCCAATACATTATCCTTCCACTCCTCACTTGTCTATTGTATATATTTTATATTCCAACTTCTCAGAGCTAGCAGCTTCCCTTTTCTATTTGAGTCAAACCCAATAAAACCTGGATTGCATTGAGTTTGTGGAATTGTAGGGCTTTGTATGGCGAAAATTCTTGTGCTTTTGAGTACCTTCTCCCGCGCGGGGTGGGGGGCATTTAGAAAAGAGTAATGTAGTGTCGTGACTTGTTTGTGACATTTTATTTTGTCACAAGGCTGTTGCTACGTGGCAGACTTGGATTGGTATATAAGGGTCCATGCAATAGAGGACCCTACACCCAACTCACTGGTCAAATTTCAGCTTGAGCCAACCTCAGGAAGTGGTTGAAAAGTGAGTTTAAAGTTTCATAAATTGCAAGAATATTGATTCATTTTAATAGCATTTTTGTAATTTTCTGTTTGGTCACGCTTTTAGTCACTTTAGTACCTTGTTATGGGATTTTGTCACTTCTACCCTCCCATGTTTGCTGATGGCTACTTTGTGGCTGATTTCACTTGTCATGAATGGTCTTTACATCTTGCCCCTTCAAAAGATCAGTTCCATGATTAATTTATTGCTTAGTTAAAATCCTTATGCATGATGGCTGAATCTGTTTATTTCGGAGCATCCACCTGATCTCTGGGAAATTAGTGATTGTTGCATAATTCTTTGGAATCACCAGAAGAAGTGAGATGGTGATCCAAATATAATCTATTTTATGTTTCTTCATTATGAAATCATTATTAACACATACATATTGAGATGGTGATCTTGTTTTGCATTTTAAAGGTACACACCAGCCTCCACCAAGTGGCACAGGTGTTCTACTGGATCTCCTATCAATTGGAACTCCTGTGCAAACCAATCCATCTACACCCAACATATCATCCCCCAGTCAGGATAACCAAACACCAATTCCTCCATTGGAGAGGCTTTCATCACTTTCTTCTCCACTTTCCACACAAGTTTATTCTCCAGCAGGAGCATCACCCATTGTCGATTTGTTGGATGGTTTATCCCCCAGCCTGTCAGTGCCAGATAACAAAGATCAGGAGTCAAATTTCTCTGGTGAGTAGGATTTTCATTGATAACTAACTCGGTTAAGTTGCTAAAGTGTTGCATAGAACATTGATTTTTTTTATTTTTTTGGGGGTGGGGGGGTGGGGGTGAACAGGAGACAATGGTCTGGTCTATCCATCTATAGTTGCATTTCAGAGCAGCTCCTTGAAGATAATGTTCAGCTTCTCAAAATCCCCTGGAAACCCACAAACAACGATTATCCAAGCTACATTTACAAATATGTCATCTAATGTCTACACTGACTTTATTTTCCAGGCAGCAGTTCCAAAGGTAATTGTAAAGCAGACTCATCTGATGACTTCACATTGTTATGATGTAGCTTTGTCATCATATGTTCTCTTTTATGAAATATTTTGTTTTGTGGTAAGATCATTATTTTTGCCAGTTTGATTCTTTTCAAACTAGTTGAACTATCTTGAATGCTTTTGTTCACTGGGGATATCTTCTGAAACTTTGATGTTGGATATGATTTCATTGCATATCAAAGTGAGTCATATCAATTTTATTAGACACCTTGTTTCTTGTATATGTTCCTTCTCGCTTTAGTTTTGGTTTCTAAGTTCTAACATGTCAATGCCCTGGCAGTTAACATAGTGGATGGTTTGAATTATCCGATCATTAATTCCTCTAATATTTTCCTAATTTTGTACTGAAATTTGAAGTTGGACTGAGCATCCAACTTCACCAAACCACTTGGATGAAGGGAGATTTAATATTTATCGTCTCTTCTTTGGAAGATTTTCTATTTTAATTTTCTTTTGATTTGATCCCATTCAACCTCACTTTGTTCATCACTTCCTCTTGAGGAGAACCTGGAACCTCTCTAATTCATGTTCCCGTTTACACTGCTGCTGCCTGCTGCAATTCCCACATTATTGCCTTCTCTAGAAGGACTTGTTTTGTGTTTCTCTAGCCATGTGGCAAAAGCCTGAAATGAGACGTGGATGCTGAAATCATTGTGACAGGTCTACTAGTCTTGACTTATAGCAACTTGACACATCATCATCTTCATCACTATTGATGCCAGTTTCATGATCTTTAAGTGTCCGCAATCGAGCCAAAATAAAATACTTTGAAGTTTGAACTGCAGATATCAGATGTTTGTTGCTAAGTTTTCCCTTCTCATTTTCTTTCCTATATTTTAGTCGATAGGAGAATTTCAGAGTAACGGGACCACTGTTACTGGAGTTGGACATTTTACAGCACTTCATGCCTGAGTAAGAGAATTTCAGCTGAGAACTAGATCTAATTGGGGCTTACTTATACTTTCTCTCTTTTAAAAGAATGACGGAACTGGTCAAATAAGTAATTAGTTCTTTTTGTGCTAAATGTTGTTGAATAAGAATTTGAGGTCTTATAGTTATCTAGGTATTTCCCTTTATTTATACTCATGCAGTCTGCACTTGGTTCCTTTTTTATTATATCCTTCTGCCCTGTATCTCCATGTTTAAGCTTTTTCTTGTTACACATAATATTTGAACCATGTGCATAATAATTTTTCTTTTCCGTCCTAGTGCAATCTGCTATTTAAACACTTTTGATGTGTATGATCTACAGTTTGTTCAACTGCATTTAGATCCAGCTAGCAGTAACTCTCTTCCTGCCAGTGGCAAAGGGTCGGTCACACAAAAATTCCGTGTTACTAATAGCCAACATGGACAGGTATCAGAATAATTTCCATCTCTTCTGTTCGTGTATGTATTTGTTTCTACTTTCTAGTGTTTGGGGTTCATTGCAGGAGTTAGTAGATTTTTTATTTTTTTTATTTTTATTTTTTTTATTATTATTACATCACTTTACAGTTTACATCCAACCAAATACCACATACCCCAATTAACAACTTCCTTTATAAGTCCTCTTCGTTTCATTTACTTCAATTTACCGCTGAAAATTCTATTTTATTCACTTAAACCAAACAGTACCTTGGTCATGTATCTTTTTTGTGTTACTTTTGAGATGCTTTCTTCTATTTTCATCTCCTTCTGTTTGTAGATCTGTTTATTTTGTGTGACAGTGACTTAGAAATAATCTGCTCTGTTTGTTTGCATTTGATTTCCTTTTCCATAAGAATTGGTTAACTGAGATAATCCTTCAAAAGTTTAATTCTAAATTTACTATTGATCCTAATGTTCACCCTTGATAATTTATGAGGAATACGCTTTCGGGGAACTTTTTCTTTTCTTTCTTAATGAACCTATGCTTTTAGGAACTTCCGGACTAAAACGAAGGCAAAGCCAGATTCTATCGATTATATTTCTCCATTGGAAGCACAAAAGAAGTTTTTAAATCGGAAGGAACAAGAAATGTGTATGACAAAGACTTTTTATCTTTTATTTTTTATTTTTTTATTTTTTTTGAAAATTTGCCCGCCCCCCGCTTCCTCCTTTTCCTTGATAAGTTATACAAGCAAAGCTACAATGATAGTGATGGTAGGACAGGAGCAAGGAGCATAATACATCCTTTGTTATTACCAGGCTCTTCTATGTATTTCCAAATTTCCTGTCAATTTTTTTGTCATTCAGTACCTCTGATCGTGGTTAACTCTGATCTTGCTGACATGTTCCAACTGTTTAGTACTATATTATATCTAACCATGACTGCTAAGTTGCTTTGACTTCTAAATGGTTTTCTTTCATTGATGGTTCTTTAATTACTATCATTTTCAGAAACCTCTTGCTATGCGCATACGGATAGCTTACAAGGTGAATGGGCAAGATGCTTTGGAACAGGGACAAATCAATAATTTCCCTGCTGGCTTATGAAGTTGACATTTATTCAGTCTCCAAAACATCTCGCATCTGGAGCTCAGATCTTTCTTATGAAACGACATTGAAGAAGCGACTTCGCTGCTTGGAACTGTGGGGTCAATCTTAGTTTCCATTTTTAATTATTTCAGGAGCAATGTAGGTTCTAGCTTTTGGCGTCAACATGACACACTTTGAGCCTGGGATTCGCTGATGGCTGACTGGGCCTTTTTTGTGGTCAATGTACATTATTATATAATCTTCCATAAGAGTTTCAGGGACTGATTTTTCTTCTGATCCAGTCATCCAGGTAGAGAGATCATTGTTTTTGAGTCATTACAAACACGGCTGTTTTAGCTGCTTTTGTGCGGATTGAACCTCCCAGTGCAATTGGAAGATGGGGAAACTTAAAAGAGTGTGTGATTCATGTAGTTTGAAAGCCCAGAAGAAAAAAAAAAAAGAAAGGAAAAGTTCATTGTTGCCTTGTGTTCTTCACTTGGGGAACCTTTATTTTGATATTTTCTTTTATTATGAATCTTTATTTTGACTTTTTTAAGGGAATAAGTTTTCCTCCACCCATCAATATGGTGATATCATTATTCCTACCCTCTATTGACAGAAGTTCGTAATATATTTTTCACTGTTTCAGGAATCCCATCTAAATCCATGAGTGAAGTGATTTTATTTTATTTTTCCCATCGTGGTGGATGGGAAAAATCGGTTCTTCTTCTTCTTCTTTTTTTATTTTTTGTTTTATTTTTTTTATTTTATTTTTTATTTTTTAACGTACCTTTATTTCGATTCCTTGTATGAGAGACCACAAATGGTGAAGAGAAAAAAAAAAAAAAATCCTTGTTAGGATCCAGCTCCTCTCCAACATGCCCAGTGTGAATCGAATGCTTGGGAGGATCTAGGCACTCACCCTAGATAATCCCAGCCATTTAATGCTTATTGGGTGGGTTGGGGCATTGGAGAGGATCCTGATGCTCCTTGTTACCCTTAGAGAGATTGTTTTTCAACACCATGGGTGTAATACCATCTATGGTCATAAATGCTCTATCCTCAAAACTTTTTGCACACCATTCGATCCCTTGAGGCTTGAACTAGGTAAAATATTCTTCCTTTCACCCTCCAACTAGTTAAAGTATTCTTCCTTTTACGGCGGGTGAAGAAAAACTTTCTCCTACCCTCTTTTTTTTTTTTTGGCAAGGAATTATCTCCTACCCTTGAACGCATGAAATGTCATTAGTTGAGTTTGATTGGATCACCACATGTTTGAGGCCCCACGTCCTAATGTGCTTCAAAAATATTTTAGTATTTGTACAGACAGTTGTGCCTACCTTTGCCAATGATCCCTCGTATTTCCAATAAAAAAAGAAAAAATCTAATCGTACCTCTTTTTTATAGTCTATGATATAATTTCCAAATGATTTAACTAAGACAAGAACCCACTTTCGGACTTCAAAAGAGAGAACGTGTTTTTCCTCTTACTTGAAACCAATAGAGCTTTACCTTTTAAAAAATAAAAAATAAACCAACAGAGCTTCCGAAGGAAAAGGATGCAGTCTCTCTAAAAAAAATTAAAATAAATAAGATAATTTAAAAGAATAAGAAGAAAAACCATTACCAATCTGTCTATGAAACTCAATTTACTATATTATAAATAGCAATGCCAAACAAAATAATAAAGGGTTAAAGAACCTTGTCCTCTTGACATTTGAAACACCAGTGATCAATGTGTGAGACCAATAAGAGAACACGTGCTAGTATCTTCAGCCTTGTAGGCTTGGGCACCTTTGTCTTTTTGCATTTCTTATCTCTGGGTGTTTCCTAAAATCTACATGATAAGATTCTTTTTCCCAACAATAAGCATGTCTATTGTACTTTTTTTTTGTGTTTTTAGGGTAATCATTTCCATGAAAAATACTTCTATAACCTTAAAAGTGCAGAGGTAGGAGGGTTATATTGTCAAAAGTAGGGTTGATCCATCCAATCACTATCCTTAATTCCAAATCCTAAAATCTGTGGATGTAGATGTGGATGTGAATGTGTGTCTATCACTACAGGAACGGTCGGATGGCCTCTCAACTCTCGTTTCAACCCTCTTCTTCTAACTTCTAGACTGTCTGTGAATATGCCTATGTTATGTATTAAGCAGGATAGTAACTTTCTATTACTACTCAAACATATAGCTCTAGAAGCTATGCGTAGGAAAATAGTAATCAGAGACTCTGGTAGTGTATTAACCACTGTCTAATATTTATTTATAAAATGCTTTTACCTTAAAAAAAAAAAAACTCTCCTTTCAGTTTGGACCGTTGATTAGTAACGGAATTTCTGTGGCAATTTAACTAAAATAGTTATCGTCTTCAATACAAGGAGCCGTTAGAGTGACGTCTAACTATTGGCAAGTGGCAACTGGCGCCAGTTATATTTAACGTGCCAAAGTTTAATGCCGTTATAACTGTTTTAACCCTCTCTCCCCTCTTGAGGCTCCGAACCCTCGCTAAGGAAAAGAACGAGAAGAAATGAAAGAGAGGTTGGAGAGAGAGAGATTTTGGGAGATTAGCTAAAGGATCTTCGATCTCCTCAAGAGGGTTTACGGAGAGAGAGAGAGAGAGAAAGAGATGGGAACAGAGAGGGAGGAGATGGAGAGGGAAACAACAGGAGAAGACATGGCGAAGAGGACGGATGATGGATCTAACGCCGCCGTCGGCGAAGAAAGGTGGTGGAGCAAAGGATGGAATGTGGTATTGAAGATCAAGGAGAAGATCAAGGAGTGGTTGGAGGATGTAGTTGTGCCGCGGTGGAAGAATTTCATTCGCCAATTCAACAAGAATCAGGTAGGAGGTGGAGGTGGAGGTGGAGGCAGTTGTGGTGGTGGTGGTGGAGTAGGGTTGAACAATAAGGGAAAATTCCAATACGATCCATTGAGTTATGCGCTCAATTTCGATGAAGGGCCAGGGCAAAGCGATGAACCGGACAATGACCGCCTTTATCGTGACTTCTCCTGCCGCTATGCTTCCATTCCCATCTCTGCTATGTCCTCCATGGATCTTGGCAGAGACGGCCCTTCCTTCTCTTTAAGATGATTCAAGCTCCATCAATCATTCCTTGCTTCTGTGAAGGAAGAGAGAGAGAAGTACTGTAGACCGTTTTCCGATTGGAAGCGCATCCGTTGGGGAATTCAGAGAGCGCCGGAGGAGGCGATCCGCTCCCCGTTGCAATAGCTGGGGCGAGACCGCGAGAGTCGTCCTCTAAATGCGTAGCACCTTCGTTAAACTTTTCTAAGAAGTCGACCATGTGGAGGCGAGGGGGACGAGGAAAGAGTTGGAAATTGAAATATATTGGAATATGATTTTCCGGTTCTTAATTATTTTTTCTTTAATTTATTATTATTATTATTATTATTGAGGACGTGCATAAGAATCAGCACAGTGACTTCGTGGGCTTTTTCTCTCTCTAACTTTCTTTCTCAAAATTGATCAATATTTATTCCATGGCTTGGATACCTCATGTAACTTTTTTTTCTATTACAATCTAATTACTCACACTCCTATCAAAAAAAAAATCTAATTACTTACACACACCGGGGGTACCTCCCACACTCCTTACGTCTACGCTACAAGCAGGGATTGCAACCAGTGCGCTATGCACTGGATCCACTATATGTAAAGATGTAAATGGATAGTTGAAATCCAAATTCAAATTCACATCCCTATTCGTTTAGGGGTATGGTATCTGCATTCGATTAAAGGGTATCTGGGTTAAAATCTAAATTATCCGAAAAATAATTATTTGATCCTATTAAATAATCAATTAATGATTTTAAGAGTTCTTAAAGTTTAAACAGGTTTTAGAGAATGAGGAAAAGAGTTAAAACAACTTAGAAAAATGGATTAAAAGCAAATTATATTCATTGGGAGGAGGAAGGTCCTGATTACACATGTTAGAGAGTAAACAGATAGTTGAAAATTCGAATTCGATTTGCATCCGTATTCGTTTAGGGGTATTTGTATCTGATCAGGAAATATCCGAATCCAAATACACCGATCTAAATTTGATTCATATCCGATCTGTTTACATCTTTGTAACTTCGTTCAAGAAGAAGGAGAAAAGAGAGGTGCTAATTTTTATCGTGCAAGATCCATATTGGCTAGATAGGGACCAACAAGGATCAGAAAAGGGAATCCAAAAGGGCTACCCAACAAGGGCAAGTAATGGTGCCCACTAGACCACATTGTTGTTAGAGATGTAGTCTCTTGATTGGGCTACTAGGATAGTTTAGAGGATATATTTTGTCTTTTATCCCTTTTTTTTTTCTTCTCTATTGTTAGAGAGGTCCGTGGTGCTTCTATTCTGGGAGTTTCCCCAACTCTGGATTTCTGATCGTTGTTATGTCTTGTAAAGCATTCTTATGGGGGGAGGAATTTTTCCTCTCTTGATTTTTTCTAGTGAAATTTAGATTTCGATTAAAAGAAAAAACCAACTTAATATTATATCAATAAGGGTGTGGGATAGTATTAAAAAAGAGCCCTTAAAAGAAACGTTTGATACAAACTCAAGAGAAAGTAAATCATAAGACTGATTTGATATATGGATGAATGACTAACATAATTGATATACGTTTTGAAGATATAGATTCAATTTATGTCAAAGAATTTGTAGGAGATTATTGTAGATGATCACAATATGATGAAGCCTAAATTTTTTTTAAGGATTTTACAAGCAATCAATTATCATGGTGTTCACTCAAGTTAGACAGGTATACCACAATCTGGTATTTTAAACTTCCAAAAGTCCCTTGCATGCGTGTTCTTGAAATATTTGTATATCAAGGGTGGAAATGATCAACCATAAAGTGTAACCTTAAATGAGAAGCTAGCCATCTAATGCCATATCCAAAATGCACCTTGGGCTTACCTTGACAATTATTAAATTATCCCTCCCTAAACCCCAAAAGAAAAAAGAAACAAAAATACGAAACTATATATTTCATAAATCAAAATTGGCTTTTGCAAAAAGAATTAATAGATAATTTTTATACTAATAAATAAAAAAAAAAAATTTTTTTGACAAATCTTTTCAAACTAGCAATTGTAAGTACACATACACTTTTATAATTGTCGAGTCACTGGCAACGAAACATTAGTCACTAAGATTGCCTCAACGTATATGAGGTATTTTCATGGATGGACTTTATAGACCTTATGCTTATTGACCATAAAAAAATTGGTCCTCATGTCTCCCATGGTCCGAGCAATTTTGACTTATCTCCCCCCAAACCCATCACAATCCAATTAATATATATATATATATATATATATATGTTGTGGTCAAGCCAAGGATTACAATGTGACTCATCCAAATGATCATTTGCAAACTAGTCCACTTATCCAATAGACCAAATAACAATTGTACCATTTAATTAATTCCATAAGTCACAAATACACATGTTATATACCACAAAATAAAATGAAAATTTTTAATAATAATGTTATAAAATAATACAAAGAAAAGTGTATTAGACCACACAATTTCAACATGTAGGAGGGTCAAACTATGTCCCTTTCCAGACCCCATTTTTTAGCTGCTTGCCCGCACTACAAACTCCCACCTCGATCAATTTAAGTTCCTTATTAATTTTTCTTAACAGTCTCTTATTAGTCCGCTCACTTTTAGAGAAAAAGAAAAATTCAAAAAACCTTTTTTTTTTTTTTGATAAATTTATCCTTACTGAAAACCATTGTTGAACTGGTGCGGATCGACTAGGTATCGATATAAACTTCAATCTTTAGCATTTTGATCAATCCAATATCGATATTTGAAACCATAGGCATAATACAGAGTATCAAAGGGCCGAATGCAAACACGAGGGAACCCAAATCTCAAATTTTTAAGACTCACTTATCCACACCGAAATAGGCTAAGAAAATATTTCCGGTCCTAAAATTGAGTGACAAATTCTACATCGAATGTTAGGGTTGCAAACAGGCCATGCTGGGAAATTATGGGTTCGAGCCAGGTGGCCCAGATTCAGGCTTACAATTCCCAACCCTAGCCCGCCCAAGTCCAGAAATTTTTGATGAGGCATCAAATTTGACAGGTAACTTACCAAGAGCGCTTACCAAAAATACAAAGTGTGAAAAAAAAAATTCTCATTTAGGAAAAAATCTCCATAATGGGCACAATCTAGTTTTGTTTAGTCGCGTGGAAGAGTAATATGATAGATCTAATTATTGCTTTTGTAAGAAAGGACTAAGTCATGTGTCAAATTTCAACCTCAAATTTAATCATTTATCCTTCCATCTATTGTCATATCCTCTTTTGTACATTCATGCATGCCTACCTTTTTTTTTAATAACTAACAATGGGTATCTAGGCCAAAACCATTCCCACGGGTCCATACTAACCCCACAACCGCATGAACCAGATCATATCAGGGTTGGATGAGAACCATTCAACTTTTATTAAAAGCAGTGATGAGCATTAAACACTCCCGTGTGAGTGACCCCGAGGAGGTAAGAGGAGTCAAACTCAGAAGCACACGTTTCAAAGATTGATTGAACCTTAAAAATTTGGAGCTTGAAGTAAAATTCTTAAGTGGATCCATTTTGGGGGATCAATATTAATATTATCCATTAGAATAATTATGTTGGACCCAATAAATGAAATTTCAACCAAGCTCCGTTCAGAAAATACCCAGTTGGTAATATATTTATATGTACGATTACTATTTATAGATCTCAAACTGCCAATTAAAAATAGGTCTAGATGCCCATTAAAGAGATTCCTCACCCAAAATCACTTGAGATGGTTTACGCGGTCTTCTCAAGTCTGGATATGACTGCTAAAATGGACAAGTGAAATGGTTCCATGTGTAGAAGCCAACTAGTTAAAATCTTAATCTTCTACTTCACACACAACTATCTATCACTTGGATTCATCAGTTGTTTGTTTACACTAAATTATGATATGCACATCATGCAACCATTAGAAGATATGCAAAATGGAGATTGTGAAGTGATTCCTCGCTCTATGAACTTCCTGCTTCACTACATGCAGCTTCCAGTAGTAGAGGTATTGGCATACTTCAAGTGTGGTTATGACATTCATCGATGCCCACTAGGTAACCACAATAGACTTTCAGCTCTGTGCATCAGTTCAAGCATTGGTGCACGGTACGGTAGTGGCATTAGTAGCATCCTTAAGAGCAGGAGCATCATAAACATCAGTAGCAGGCTCAGGCACAGGCTCTGAAGGAGTTTTACGTGCCAGTACTTCCCGAGTTGATAATTTTTTCTCAGATTTTATTTCCAGCAGAATTTTATCTAAGATCCAGGGAAAGCTCAGGTAGTTGACACCATCCTGACAATAATCCGGGTGGTAACTCACATGATACCATGCAGATGCCATCTTCTTATGCTCATGCTCCTTGCAGCTACTACGGAACCATCCTTTGGCCTCTTTATGTAGACTTCCGACTGAGATCAAAATTCGGTCCTTCATTTCCCCGTATCTCCTTTTATCCCGCTGCAAAAATGCTGAACGGTTCCGTAAATTACCCGTCAGTATCTCATCTTCACTTTCAGCCCCATAATAATTCATTAGAGCACTTAACTTGTCCGCATATAACTTTTTATGACCTCCAGCAATTTCTAGAAAATCTTCATATCCTTCCACTTCAAGATCATGGTCGTAAAAAGATTGAGTGACCTTTTCTGAGCGGACAACATTGAGCTCATGATTGTGTGTTGAATCATGAGTGGCACGGTAGAGCTTCCCTAATATTCCACGGGAAATGTACATGGGCCTATCTCCCCTCTCCAGAAAGTCAGGGTACTCCTTTGGTTTCAGTACTCTTGGCATCTCTGCAGGTGCACCTGTCTTTGCAAAGTCCACGGCCATGGAGTGAAGGGTTGCCAACTGAAGGCATTTGGGACTCCGGGCTTTAGCTGGATCACGGTCTGCATGAATTAGATGTGCAGTTGAGATGACACCAAGAGTGTCATTGATCATGTAATCAACAAAGAATCTCTGAATTTCCTGCCAAATTTGGTAAAATAGGGGTAAGACAGAAAGGTGGAGCTATACCATGCAACAAGAATCTCATCTAGATTCCCCAAATAATAGAAACTACATTCCAGTTCAACATTACCTCCAAGGTCACCTCATGATCCATGAGACGTGGCCTCCGTGCAATGTAGTCCATTGGTGCATCCGCTTTTGATGGGATGAGATTTTCGTCCCAGCATACAAAATATAGGTCACCATCAAGATCACCACCAGAGCATTCATTTGGATGAGGCCTGTGGATACATCATTAATAAACAGAAACCTTAGCTACTATTTTACAATGTCACATACATGGTTTAAAAATAATTAGGGAGAGATCCAACAATTCCCCCTTCCCAATCTCTTAGTGATTTTCCAAACAATTAGTGTCATAGGGTCCAACACAGAGACCATGCATAGTAATTAGATTTTGAAATAGTTTGTTTTGGAAAAGGATCATATACCAGAAATTAAACTGATCAAGGACTACATTAAGAATCAAAATGACAGCTCTATAAACAACCATATTTAGTGCCTAGAAAACCACAATGGAGTCAAACTACACTGGGATCAGTTTCATACAACTACATGATCACCAAGAGTTCAAACTTATGGAAGAACTTACATATATGTGATTGAGGAGACATTGGATAAGCAGTTTGAAATCAGAGAAAATAAAAGATCCTTCTGTACAGGGTTACCACCATCCACATGATGCAGATATTCAGCAATATACCATTCATCCCGGAGACATTGGATAAGCAGTTTGCAATCAGAGAAAATAAAAGATCCTTCTGTACAGGGTTACCACCATCCACATGATGCAGATATTCAGCAATACACCATTCATCCCGTTCCCCAACCCCTCCCCCCCCCCCCCCCAAAAAAAAAAAAAGGGAAAAGAAAAGATCAACCTTCCAACCTTGTTTTGGGTGACTGACCACCTAATAATTTCTTGGCTGCAGAGATCACATGATCTGATTATTTGTGTTAGCGTGGGATGCTCCCTCATCTTATCTTATATTGTCATTTACTAAGTATTCTTATCCAAGTTTCTATGATAGTTTTAGTTTCCTAATGTAATTAGGTTAGTGTTTCCTATTGCAATTAGATTTCCTATTTCTGGAATGATTGGGACAAGTATTAGTGTAAGATTAGTGGCCGGCGATAGAGATTCACATATTACTCCCTCTTCTCCATTCTCTTCTTGTATTCTGGTTATCCATTACTGAGTAGCTTACAATTTGGAATAAGAATCTTGGTGGGACTAATCAGATGTTCTATGTGAATGCATAGCTAGTGCGGTGGCCAGCCCATAAATTAATGTGAAAGAGTACAGTTAGAAGTCAGAACCCTATTTAGCTGAGATTTTCGGATAGAGCCTATTGGAGAGCACGGGTCCATATGGCCGACCCTATTTACTGAGATTCTCCTGTCTTTCTGGGCTGTGTTCTCTCTCCTCTTACTTTGCAACTTTCCTCTTTCATCTCTCTCTCTTCATATTGCTTTTTTCATCATTCATCTATCATTGTTGTTAATATGTCTGGATCCATGTAGCCAACCTCATTAAGTTGGGATAAGGCTCAGTTTGTTATTGTTGTAGTACAGTTAGAACCCGATTTTTGTCCATCCATTAGTCAAACCAGATGGCTTCTGGGACAAAACCAAAAAATAAATAAATAAATAAATAGAAAATCAAGAGGTGATTTGGAAACAGTTATATACCTTTCTCCTTTCTGAGGGAAGACAAGACAATCAACCAAACCCTTCTCTTCTAATGCCTCTTCATAGACAGCCTGTAGTACTCTGATATCACCAGGGTGGAGGCAAGGGTTTTTTGTAACTACTACTCTCCCCATTACTATAGATGTTTTTGTCTGGCGCACTTTCTGAAAGAAACCATGATCATCAGACCGCTTCTCTGCCTCTGTCATGGTGACTCGGACATAAACTTGCCCATAGTCTAACATGCCAGTCTCATCCAAACATCCCATTAGGATCCTGCCCTTCGGGACGAATATCCGGCACTTGCTTCTTAAATCAGACAACTGGTGTTCACGATGAGCTATCAGCATCATTGAGAGGAAAGGCTCCACACTTGGTTCATAACCATTTAGCAACATTTCTGTAAGAACAGTGTTACAATCTTTACCCATGCATGCCAAAGAACCCAAAGCAGCCTCCCTATTTGTTAACATTTCATCCAGAAGGCGGATCTGTTCATGTTGCATTTTCTCAAACTTTTCATCCTCAATTCCCAATGTAGACAACAGGGAAATGATCTCTCGGTTCAAATAGCATGGCATAGACTCACTCCAACTGGTGATATTCAGCATTCTATCTTCTGAATGAAACTTTGACATACTCAACCTCAAAGATAGCTTCCGGAAAGAACTACGATCAACAGCTATAACACCTTTATAGCCACCATATCTAATTTGGAAAGCTGAAGGAGTACGCCCCTGCTCCAGTCCACACTCCAAAGCAATTTCTTTGCCAAAGGAAAGAGAAACTTTTCCAATTCCATCTGAAAAGCAGTGCTGGATACCATCGGTTGTAACTTCAATATCAGGAATAATCTCAACATCTTGTGGTGACACATTCAATGTTTCTTTAGAAGAACTGAATAACTGACCCATTCTAGCAGCACATTTTGACACACTGCGGATCCTGTTGAAATTACCCATCCATTCCCTAATGTCTTCTGCTCTAAGAGAATCATTGGAAGCAAACATCCAAACTGAATTTGAACGGAGTTGGCTTGCAGAGAAGGCGAGAAACTCAAATCTCTTAGACCCAATCTTAATCCCATCTCGAAGTATCGAAAGTACCCGATGATATATTCTAGTTCTATAGGGCTTTGAAAAAATACCTTGCTCAATAATTGCTGAAATGGCATCAGAAGGTAGCTTTGTCCAATCTTCTTCAACAAAAGTAACTCTCACAAAGTTAGAAGCATATGCAGCATAATGCCTAACAACATAATTGGAATTTTCAAGCTCAGGCCCCATGCAGTAAATCTTTGAAGGGGTAATGAAGACTCTATGACAACTCATTATATGATCCTTTCTTAGCTTGCTCTGGGATGATGATATACTTTTCCGCTTTCTCCTTGAGCTACTTAGCTGGCTCTGAATAAATGACATGGGCTCAAAACATGTAGACAACTTCTTATGCAACTCCTGAAGAATCATATCAGCTGTCTCTGTTGTTAATTCACTTAGAAGATCAATTAGTTCAGCATCCACGGATTTAAGACTAATTTTGTTTGTATGAATGAGGGAATTGAGCTGGAAAATGATTTCATATGCTAACTTTGAATCTTCTTGGCAATTTATGAGTGGAACAAGCTCAGATTTGCAATCCAACTGATCCTCTTGCTCCAAAATGAGATTCCCCACCTCTTCTCTATAACATGGGAAACTGGAAAGAATATCTGAAGTTAATAATCCTTCCTTGAGGTCCCAACAGAGTGATGATGATTGCCCAATGGACTTTAAAACTGAAAAATCTGTAGTCCGAACCCAAACAAATTCAAAATTTTCCTTGCATATATGGTACCGGTCATTGCTAAACTTTGAAGCCAAAGTAGGTCCATAGATTTTCTGGTAGATCTTTGGAGCATATCTAAGCTGTGAAATTACAGTTACAGAATAAGATAAATTCATCTAAAGGATGGTTTAACATGCTGACACTGATGATGTATATAGGTAGCACCAAGATTAAGGGAAAACAAATAAATAAATAAAAATGAAGATGAGTCCTCAATTGTCGACCCTCATGCGTGTTGGATTGAAGCACAGCATTTCTTCATAGATTTTCATTTGTGCAGAATGACATTGACGCAGAATTCCAGCAAGAAGAGAAGAAAAGAGGCTATTGTTTTGGGTTTAGTGTTCAGTTTTAAAGGCCAATCTGAACCAATGGTTCAGTATTGGTTCAAGTTAGACTCAACTTTAGGTGTCCAATGGGTTATAGAGGTCATGGGCTTAGTACATTTGAGTTTTCTACTGTAATAGGCCAATTTTATAAGCCCAAATATGAGGGATTTAAGGCCTATACGAAATTAGATGTTTAGTTTCTATTTTGAGAAAACCTAAGTTGTAACTTGTAAGGGACTACCTAAGCCAGGCATGGGTGGGTCCCTATGTTGTTTATTTTCTAAACCCTAAGGTTTATGCATATAATTTTCGGTGAGATGCAGAGTGCTCTTGTGAGATGCACCGCAGCTTTGCTGGGATGCCAAGATGGACTGGTGAAATGCTGGTCAAGATATAGGTGAGAAGCCTAATCCATATCCTTCTTTTCCTATCTTTTTCTTCTTCATTCAATCAAAGGTCAGATCTCTACTTTCTCTCCATCCTGCAAACCTTAGTTTCCCTGTTATACTTTGTCATCTGAAGTTATTATGCTGATTGCTAACTACCAGTAGTTTTCTTCAAAGATTCAGATCAAGTTCTAGTGCTGGTTTAGCAAACAACTCTTTCCATCAATTTGAAGTTTTATTGGAAGTTCACTGTTAATTTCTGGATGCTGTTATAACATGGTTTCCATCCTTACTTACTATTTCTCTGCATGTTGCTAATTCTGATTCGCTTGTCATTTCTGTCTCCTTAGTTACTAAATCTACTCTATGTTTCTAAGTTGGATCACACTTGCTATTTCTGGTTCTTAGTTGCTATTTCTATAAATGACTAAATTGTGGTTTCTGTTCATCTACTTACTAATTCTGTGATTTCCTTATAATTCTGGATCTGACCCTATAATAACATCAGAATATGAATCGCTGGACTATTCCTCACCCCATCTAGACCACTTGACCTAAACTTGGACCAGATCTTATTCTTATTGGATTGGTTATTATTTTTCTCCAGTTTTGGACCTAATTCCTTACCTGCAGTGCTAGATTCTGTCTTGGTTTCTAGTCTCAGCCTTTATGTGATTACATAGACATTAGACATTTATCAAAAACAATATTTCTAACCCCGAATTAATGCTCGAGAAAATCACCTTAAAGCAAAGCCCTAAGATGTTCATATCCCATAGTTCGTAGGCACAGACAGCCTGCTAAAGATACCCGCTAAATTAGTTCAAATAAGGCTGTAATCACATATTGAGACACGTAAATTTCCCATTTTTTCCTTACTCTACACTAGATTTGAGTTATCATATCTAAGTTCTTAGTTCTGAAAACCTTTAAGGTCCTATTTTCATTGGTTGGTAGTCCAATAGGCATCAAGGTTTTGGAGCCATCGACTCCATGCTTGGTGCTCCAACTGCCACAGATCATTCTTCACACTTTTGAGCACTGAATAAGAATATTGACTGGCAAGATCCTAAGTGGGGGAAAAAAAACGTTACACATGAATACAGTTATTTTTGCTTTTATGGCATACGTTGGGCTTTATCTTCATTCAACGGGAATTCTCATTGAGGAATAATGTACTCTAATTTTATTATTCATCAGTTTCAGAAAAGGAACTTGAGTCCAAGAATCTTCTTTTGACCAGTGCTGCAGCTTTTTGACCTCCGATTATGGCACATAACGACTCTGTCCACCCCATCATAATGTTTCAAAATGGTATGACCCAAATCAGGTTAGAGTTGGGTATGGTACCCTCCCTGATGCAGCACCGAAGGTCTATTCTAGGAGGAAGAATAAGGTCGACCCAAGTGGCTGAATGGGTCGACCAGATCTGGTCCATTATGGCCCACGATTTGGGCTAGTGATGGGGGTTATTAGATTGTTAATTAGTTTCTAATTTCAGTCCTTTAATTAGTTTCTAATTCCTGCTTTTAGATAGTTTCTAATTTTAGTTGTTTACAATTTTCAGTTTTAGTAACTACATGTTAGTAGTTTAGTAACTCAATTTTAAGAAGCTTTTGAGTTTCTATTTTTTGTAAGCACTTCCCCCATCATTATAAATAAAGGAGAGGGCTCCCAATAAGCCCACAATTTTTATGAATGAAAAAGGAATGCTTCTGCGTTTTTCTCTCTGAGTGTGCTTTGTGTTTTATCAAAGTGTGGGATTGGTGTTTGATCCAATTGACTCCTTGCGGCGGGAAGTCCAAGAGGTCCTTTCAAGTTTATTTATTCTTCTTCTCAAGCTATTTACAAGGTCCATCGATTCACGTAAGAGGTCTAACTGGATTCTCAATTTCTGGGTTTGTAATCTCAGTTTTCTCCCGTCACCCTTCTCTGTTCTGGGAGTTACAGCCATCCGATGGCCATGGATTTTTGATCGAGTGTTGGACTCCTCTAGAAGAGGAATCGATCCTAGTCTGAGCTTGATCAGACCAGGGATTTGGGAGATCTGAGAAATCTCCTGTTCTGGCCGATTGGTTTTCTGCCCAGATCTGGCCAGAACTGTTGGGGTTGTTTGTTCTGAGTTTGAGCCTTACTTTGGTTATTGTTTTCCTATCATTCTGTCCCTGAATTTTCTGGTTATCATCAGCTACTAATTGTTAGAATTTTGAGATCGATAGGACTGATATCTGATTAGTTATTTCAGTCTTGTTAGTATTCTATTGTTCATATGTTGGAGATGGTTTGGTTGTTCTTTGGTTTAAAAGTTCCTGCTGTTTGTGTCTAGTTTGAGTTTTCATAACTAGTCCTACATTACTCCCCGCCCATTTCACCCCATAGGTACCTGTTCTGGTTACCTTGTAAAACTAATTAGCTGCATGCATGTTCACTGGGGAAGGCCAGTTAAGGTTTGGCAATACTTTTGAAAGGGTCAGTTATTCACGACACCTACCCCATGACCGCCCAATCCTATCCCTCACATCACACACAACTGGAAACATGATTCTGCACAAGCCCAGCCTAAATAATACCAATTGGGGTAACTATTATTTTTTTAATCTCCTTAACAGAATGGGAAAAATCTAATCTGTAAAACCAGAACCCCTTGTTTAACCCAAAGTACAAGTGCAAGAAACAAACACAACACTGACATGGGTCTGAGTATATAAGTATGAGTCAGCTCCTTCAACTAGGTAGATCCTCCCCCAGGGTTCAAGAGCTTGGAATTGGGAGCAGAATTGGGACCCGAATCGGTCGCCATCGATTCTGATCCCATTTCTTTACATATCAGCCAAAATCGGTGAAGGAAACCCTAAAAGCGGCCATAAGTCATCCTAGAATTGGCTTCCATACCATTCCAGATCGGCCAATCTGATTCTGATTCCTCAAACTCTGCTAACATGGATATGAGCTTGTATGGTATGTTGTTTGTTGTTTATTCCAGTTGCCAAATCATTTATGTCCATGCCTTCCTAATCTTAGGCATTGGCTCTTGGTTACATCTTCCAAGTGCATAATGCATTCTTTCATTTCTATATATTTTCCATATTTGATATTAGTGAAGGATGCACCTAAATTACTAGCTTGCCTGCTTAGTCATCATAGGATATTGCAACATGTGATGGGCCCACATATCTAATTGGCTAATCCATTATAGCTGAGTCTCAATATCCTATCAAATGGATCCGACATCCAGGGACATATTCATGACTGTCACCCATAGCTAAACCATGCAAAATAACATCGAATGGCTCACAATTTCTGTCCAAGTAGTCACATGTTCCAGCATCATGTATCACATAATTAATTCTATTTTCAATGTGGTTAGTAAATGCTGCTTATGAGAAAAACAAAACCTTGAATCTTAGGCTCAATAAAATTGAAACATATGGAGATCATCAAATATAAGCAATCAAAGCATAATCCATCTTAAAAATATAAATAAATAAAGAGAGAAGAAGAAGAATCCATCTTTAATGCAAATAATGTGCTACATTGCGTGTTGAGATCAATTCTGTACTTCAAAAAAAATTCTTTCTATTTTTTCCTTTTTCTGGTACTCCAAGGTACAAAAGCTTACATAACATTCTATTTGTTCTTATAATATTATGTCTAGTTGGAATAACTCATTATAAAAAAGAGGCCAGGGAGGGAGGGCATAGAGATTTACCAATCATCTCACAAATTAGTAGCAGTAACGAAGGTATATCTTTCCACCGTATGGTTGGAAGTTATGAGATTAATCTCAGATTTGATGCAAATGGTTTTGAGACCAGTCCAGTCTGAGTTTATTCGCCCGAACTTTTGCAATCAAGCCTGGACCAAAGACTTCAATGGTGTTGGAGGCAAACCCAACTTCAGTGAATGTTCCATACTCTCCTCCCTTTTTCTTGCTTCTGCTCTTTACAGAAGCCTTAACTCGACTAGGGGCTTAATCTGTCACTTCTTTAGTAGGGCGCCCAACGGATTCCCACTATAGCTACCATTTGGCAACTTCGTGAATTCTTAAGTTATTTTTTATGAAATAAATAGCAAAAGTCCATATCGCCTCTAACATCTGGGAGTAACTCCCATCTAGTTTATGGATCCTAGAAACAACTGAAACAACAAAATGAAATTTAGGCCTACTGTGGCCATGATGGTGTGCAATTGGTTTTTGGTAGTATGTAGGATATACTTAGAAGTTTTCTTATTCTACAAGAACTTTAATTTTTCATACGGGAAACCTAATACTAGTAAATTAATTAAGAAATTCCAAAAACAAAGGAGGATAATTTTTTAAATTGATCTCGACAAAGAAATTGTCAGCAAAATATAACAAACCCAGTGAGATATCACATATATTTCATACAAAAACCAATCCAGACGAAAATTACAAGCAAAATTGCAATCTAATGAACAAAAATACCTCCACGAGAAGTGCATTTGGTTCTTTTCCTCCCAAACGATACCCAGAGGAAGCCATAATATCCCCAAACTGAACCTCTAACCTGTAACATTCCACGCCCTCAACAACCCAAAACTCAATCTTCCCCCTTTCTGGCATAATCTCCGCTTTGACACCCTTCCAAGACTCGAGAACATTCATACGATGCTCACCAACCAAGTAACCCACATGTAAAACCCCATTCTTAACTCGATTCCGGGATTCTACCGGACGAATAATGATCTCTTCAACAGACGGTGATATCTCCAAGTGGGTACCTTTGAAAACAAGTTTATGTTGCTCGGATATGAGATTAATAGTGTTTTTCGCATCAATAGTCTCGAATTGAACTCTACCAAAACCTCTCGACTTCCAGTTCTTTCGCTCTGTTGCAATCTCACATGCGTACACAGAGCCCTTGCCGAGAATAGCCTCGAAGAAATCGAAGAGATCTTTAGCCAAGGCTGTCAAGGGGATCTTCGAAACCCTTACTGTGGCTCTACCAACAGCCATAGCTGTGAGCACAGAGGGACACTGTAAGAGACGAAGACCGTTGTTTTGTGAGTTTGTTTTTTCGCGCTTCGAAAATGTTCACTTGGCCGTGCTTGTGTAGTGAGGTTTTACTTTTGCAGGGAAATCATTACGATTTTACAGATCAGTACTGATGGATACGGTCCGACCAATGGCCAGATAGACCCGTTTATGGCCCAGCAGGGGTGTCAATCAGTCGGTTCGATTTGGTTTCAATCAGGTTGAATTGATTTTGATCTAAGAATGAGGAAGATCAAAATCAATCCGTTAAGAAACTTCGGTTTCGATTTTGGTTTTTCAATATCGGATCAATACCGATTTTGTTTGGTTTATTATTGAATTTAAACCACAATGAAATTTTACATACATAACTCGACGAAAGATTTAACGAAAACACTTTAAATTTGTGATTAAGAACACTTTAAATTTGTGATTAAATCATGGTTTATCATTGTAAGGGAAAGATAGCTAATATCGAAACCAATGGATAATTAATTACTAAGAAGATAACTAATATTGAAATCACAAAATGAACCCTATTATCCAATCATTCATTTAATTATATAACTAATTTTGTATAATGAACAAGGAAATCAATAGAAGTATTGTTACAATTCCCTATTCGTAACCTTATATTCATTGATTTATAACAAGTCCCTTTACAACAAAAAAATATCCTCACTAATATTGTAAAAAATGAATAATCAATTCACCAATTTATAATCTCATAATCATTTTTTTTTATCGGTTTCATTTGGTTTGGTTAATGGTTGGTTCGTCTGGGTCCAGCTGATCCCAACATACCTTGGTCCAAAATCAATCCAAAAAAGAATTTTTTGATAAGTAGGGAGGGAACAAGGTAACAGCCAAGAGGCTCGAACTTAAGACCTTCTAGTGAGGATGGGTGTTTTGCACATCACAGTTCACCAACTACACTAAACAAATGTTGTTACCTATAGTGATTTCTCAGTGAATACATGATGGAAAATGAAATCATCCAAAGGTTTGGACAAAAAATATGGTGAGGTGAGGAGAGAGAAGCCCTGGCGATTCTGAGGAAGGTTGAAGGTTTTTTGTGATTTCTCTAATGGTCTCTAGGCCAATAGTTGCGGCTATTGGCCATGAGGTAGATTCGGCCAGCTCTGATGACCATTTTTCTACTGATGAGAGTGTTAGAGGAGGTGCAAATTTTTGTTGGAGTTCCTCATTCCTCTGAAAGGAAGGCTTTAAAAAATTCTTATTCCGAGAGAGGGGAATTATCAAATGTGAAGGAGAATGTTGTTCATGGAGTTCCATTCGTGTCTTTTTCTCTCCGGGTGCTTGGAGGAATAAGGACGGCTTTGAACTCAAGTGCATTGATCTGGTTATGGTTTTGTTTTTTTTTTGGTAATCCATTGATCTAGTTATGGTGGGTGACCAAAGAGTTGCTAATTGTCCTATTGAAGCTGTTTCGGGGGAGATTAGTTGATGGAAGAATGCTTAAGCTGAACATTTAATTGGAAAAAGACCTTCTTTTCATTGCACAAAGGAGACTCTTCTTAAGTAGTGGCAAATTTCAGGTAATGCGAATGTTAATCTACTGGAGAGTGGTGTCTTCATTTTCAGATTTTATTTACAGGAGGATGGGGATAAAATTTTAGAAGGAGGTCCTTGGTATGTTTAAAGAAGCCTCTTGTTCTTCAATCTTAGTGCAAAGAAGTCTCCTTGGGAAGGATATATCTCAGTTCAACTCCGGTTTGGATTAGTCTTTCAAATCTCCCCTTTCACTTCTGGTCTTTGGAGGGTCTAAGAGCTACTGACGGTGTAATTGGGCATCCAATTTCTTCAAATGTGAGGACGAAGATTATGGAGAGGCTTTCCTTTGCAAGGCTTTGTGTTGAAGTTAATGTCGATTGTGATAGCCCTACGATTTGACTATTAGAGATGAGGATGGTCAAATTTACAATCAAGAAGTCAAATATGATTGGAAAACTCCACGTTGTAGTGTATGTCTTTGGTCATTCGACTACCCTTTGTGGTGGAGCTCCTACCAAACAACCACTTCAAAGAGAAAAGTCTGATTAGAGGAAGAAAATTGATGTTGTAGGCGCTACACCTTCGGTTGAGGGTAATATCTCCTCCTTATAACTTGGGCAGAATTGTGGATTTATTGAAGGCAATAATGAGGTGGTAATTTTAAAATTGGTTGCTAAATCTGCTTTCTTTAAGGGGCATGAAAGGCAAGAAGATATTTATCTAAAGGCTACTTGTATAGCCCCTCTAGCCATGAATTTACCTCCAAATCCCCATTGTGACTCCTTGGCCCCAAATTATCATAAAATTTCAAGTGGGTGAAGAAAGCAAACACTGAGAAATAAAAACAATCACGCATAACTCGAGTAATTTAATGCAATTAGCCACGAATGTTTGCATTCACTCGAGAATAACAGAGATATTCCATTAAACTTGAAAAACTCTGTACACCACTTTTCACCTCAAAATGTGATATGCTGACCTTACTTGTTAGGTTTTCCTGACAAAGACACTATCTAGGAAACACAAAACCCTAATTTGCACACAATTATAATTCTACTTCCACATATATATATATATATATATATCATATGGATCTAAAACCCAGCCAAATTACAAATACAATCCTAGTAATAAATATGTGAATCTACGGCATACAAGACAAATCTAATCCCAACACTAAAAGCATCGACTGAAAATCTTAAAAAACATTGCTTGGTTTCCTATATCATTTTTGGATTAATTAGTCTGGATCATTACATATCAATATCAGGAGTTTATTTGATCTAATTGTTTAGAATTTTTTTTTTAATCAATTGTTGAATTAAATTAAATTAAATGATTTGATTGAATTGGATGGAAATCCAATTCCTGATTCTATCTTATTCCCTATTCAAAATAATATAAAGAAATAATAATAATTAAAATAAAAAATCACTTTTTTAAGGTTCAGACTGTTTCCTCATAACAATGATCAAGATGGTCCCTCCTTCAAGAGACTATTTAATTTTGGGTTTTCCAATGACGAGTAATTTAATATCCAGGAAAGGTAAGTTCTCTCTCCTTTCAAATCTTTTGGTGTTCTCCATTTGAGGCTTCTGATTTGTTTATTTGCATAATCTATCAGCCAATCACTCAGCCAGTAATTGACTAATTGTTAATTAATGAGATTTTGAACCATACTAAGAGAATATAGAATATATCTGATATCTTACTCTAACCTACCTTTAGCAGTAATCACTTAAATCACTGAACAACTACCTTTAGTTAGGGGTGTCAATTCCTAAACCGAACCGGTAAAACCAACTGGACCAAACCGATAACAACACGGACAGAACCGAACCAAAGCCTTATTGGTTCGGTTCGATTTGGAGTATTGCAACCCCAAAACAAAAACGAACTGCACCAAAAACCGGATGAACCCGAAACCAAATCAAAACCGACTCAAAACCCAGACCGAAACTGAAACCAAACCGGTAAGCAACCAAAACACTCCAAAATTTATTAAAAAAAATCAAAATTTACATAGTTTTATATACATTTGTATAGAAAGTCGAATCCAAACTGAACCAAAAACCAAAATCAACCCGATTACAAATCGATTTAAGAAACCAAAGACAAACCAAAACCCAACCGCACCGAAATCAAAACCAAACCGAAACCAGAATTTCCTTATTGATTCGATTTCGATTTCAGCTTTCCCACACCGAAACCAAGCCGGACTGACCGATTGACACCCCTACCTTTAGTATATATTATATATCAAAAAAAACCTTTTTTTTTTTTTTTTTTTTTTTTTTTTTTTTTTAATATGTTGCTAGTTGCCCAACAACTTCCAAGATCATGGACTCTTCTATCAACCACGCCCATCACTTAATTTGGGAGAGAGATCACTGCGAGGCTGCATAAGAACAGCCTGACAGTCTTCTTTATCCTTAACTAAAAACAAAACAAATAGGGATTTCTGATCCTCTCCAACTACATTGGGCATCCAATGTCCACCGACGCTTTGGGGGCCCCTTGGAGCAATTCTTATCCTCTCTAACACCAAAGAGAGCCCAGCCACATCTAACAGTTGGGAAAACCTTGAGGATGCATCCCAACACCTGGGCATGCACCCCAAAGGGCTCCCACATGCCGCATGCACACTAGGCTCAGGATCTAAATCCCTCTTGCAGAGGAAAAAAGATCAATTATTGGGCATCCAACAAGACACCTAACGGCTACGAAGACCTAGGTTGCATGCCATGTGTTGGGGTGTGTGTCCGAATTTTTCCAACCATCAAATGCCTTGCTGGGCACCCAATCGATTAGAGAGGATCTGGATCTTATTGGAGAGCGGCAGTGAGTGAGTCTCTCTCTCTCTCTCTCTCTCTCTCTCTCTCGGGGTCCGCGGGGGTTATATATTTCCACCGACGGACCACTCTTAGAGAGGGAAAAGAAAAGACAAGCCATAAAGCACACAACAGAAGAAAAATAAAAAGAGAAGAATTTTATATATTTTTTCTGATGGAGAAGGTGTTGAAAGAGCACCAATGGGAGGCCCACATCCACCATGACACACCACCACTCTTCCCTTGCCTTCCTCCTCAGGAACCTCAGTCCTCCCCAATTCTGAAAACAAACATTTCCAATCATAGCTTCCATCACAATAATCCTTCACACCACTTTTCACAGATCCCACCATTATATCATCCATCCCACACAACAGAAAAAGTAAGAGTCAAAATGGGAATTTACACAACCAACAAGAAGGCCACAAAAGCAAGATTTTCCATAAAGACATTTAGAAAAGAACCAAGCACCCAAAGGCAACTGAGAAAAGCTTTACTATTTATTCCTTACTGTAAATCTCATAGGAATTAGGATTGCCCACATCTTATTACTATACACTATACAACAACAGTAGTTTTGCTTATTGACCTGACAGGTCATATACTCATGCCCAACAAATTTTCCTGCTTTGATTTGATTTCAAAAACTTCATAAAGTCCACTGCAGCTCTGCTTTTCTAAGCTCAAGAGATGGGTTTTTCTTTGATATATCATACACTCATTGAAGTTCATCATCACATGAGAGAGAGAGAGAGAGAGAGAGAAATTGGATTAATAGAAGAGGGCGAGGGGGGAGGGAAGATTGGTATTTCACTGAAAGTACTCAGACCCATTTGCATCCCAAAATGAAGGAAAATATAAATAACAGCTCAACCAGTAATTGGATTGAGAGAAGTGAATAATCAAGAAAATAGAAAATAAAATACCTTCATACACCTTGAGTTCTTTCAGGCCATGGCAAACCAACATTAAGAGACGAAGAGGAAACACCCATATGAGAATCTGAAGAAATTGGGAATTTGCCCTTTTTGGACCAAAGCCAGATCTTGGAAACAGAGAAGCTCTCACCTTTACTTCTACTACTGAGTTTCTTCCCCTCAATATCCCCAACAACTGAAGAATTCCCGTTGTGTCCTCTCCCTTTCACCATCTTCACATCACCACCACCATCTCTATCATGGCGTAAGGCCACTTGCAGATGGGAATCACCAACCACATACTGAAATGAACCCATCGAATAACATCTCCTGGCATCCAAATTACTACTACTGCTCTCTCCTTCTCCTCCTCCATTGTTCAAATTTCTGAACTTACCAAGCCTCACAGGAAAAACCCTCTTTTCACCAACAATCTCCTCTGTTTCTCCTGTTTTCTGTCCACAAGGGTACCTATCCTCTCTTTCGCTGGGAAGCCCATCCTCCTCCCTTGGATTATCAAATTCAAAAACTGGGTTTTCAATTGAAAGGCCAGGGCTGAAGAGGGTCCCTCTGCAAAGAGGACATGTCGAATTTGATAGCAGCCATGTATCTATACAGTTGATGTGAAACGCGTGACTACACAAGGGAAGCAACCTTAGCTTGTCTAGTTCTGAAAATTCACAGAGGCACACAGCACAATCAAAGGGTTCTTTTAAGCCCATTATCTCTTTGTACAGGAAAACAGGGAGAGCATCTATAAAAGCTTGATCTAGACCCGAGTCATGGAGATGGAAGAGCTGTTGTAACTGCCTTTGCAGAGCATCTGAGCCCGACATTTCCGGGTACCTGTTTGACTGGGAGGTTGACGAGGGAGATGGTTTTTTTATGAGGAATCTAACGAGCAGGTGGAGTAGACCAGAGATGAAAAATATAACGGCTAGAATAACTATGATAAAAAGAACCGCTGGACTGATTCTTCCAGCAGATGATGATGGGGTTGATTCCTTCTGATAATCACTATTATAAGGAGGTGGGAATGAGGAAGAAGAAGAAGAAAGAGGAGGAGAAATACCAGGTGGAAAGGTCAAAGGACCATCTTTTCCCTTGATTTGAGACTGAATCCAAGACATCTTAGGATGAATAGGAGAAGGCTCAAAGCACCATCCTTTTGTCCTTTCCAACATGAAAGTCAAGAGTTCTTGAGGGTATAGCTGAAAAGAGCATATTTCCCTGTCTTTGAAACCAAACCAACTTATTTTCTTCTCAATTTGAAAGAGCTTAAAAGAAAAGATCAGCCACAACTTCCTCTAAGATGAGGCCCAATTCATTTTAGCAGATGGGTACACTGGAAAAGCAAACTTCTCCAAGATTTAAGAACAAACCAGTGGTTGAAGATGGTGTTTCTAATCCAAAAATACCATCTTTTTTTTTTTCCCAAATGGAGCACGAAATTTTACTGTGCAAGTACAAGAGAAGAGACCAAGGAGACGTTAAGGTTGCGGTTCACTTACCTCAGCTAGTTGAAATCCGCCATTAATGAACCTCATTTTAACTTTGTTTTGAACTTTGAAGGCCTTGTCTTGGACAGCGTTGGAGCAGAAACCCTAGAGTGACAGGTTTTGGAGAGGGGGTTTTAATTTCTTGGAAGAAAAAACCTGTAAAATTGGTTTTATAATTGTAGGGAAAAGGTGGGTAGAAGGCAGGTAGTAGCTTCTAAAGGCTGGGAATGGGATGCCAAAAAGAGCCTTGGATTCAGTCTCAGGCCTGACTGCTCTTGTTCTTTTCATACTTGGAGGGGTAGTATGGTAATTCTAATCGTACGGCCCTTGCCCGTTAGATTAGAGGTACAGATGTAAGTTTCGTTGGAAGTCTCTCCTAGATTTACTCTTGAAAATTGGGTCTTGGGTCCCTTTCTTTTAAGTCTTAATCCAAGTTTTAATACCTTACATCAAAATAAATAAATATCTCAACACAGGCAACATAAGAATATCGTCAAAGAATCCTATCCTGCTGGCCCAAGAAAACACCTATGGCAACGTGGGAACTATAAGAGGATATGTGTTAGCATCTCTAATGCATTAAGCATGGGGCAACATGGTCTTTTCGCATACTAAGTCTAAGAATTTTTTAAGCTAGTAGAAAGGTTTTTTTCTTTTTTTTTTAAAGAATATTAAAGAAACACCTTCGTCCATTGATTATCAACTATTCGAATCAGATAGTCTTGATTTGATAGAATATTATTCTTTTAGTAATTGCCTAAGTTTATCAATTGGTTTGGTCTAATTTGTTATCAGATTAATAAGCTTTGGTCTGTTAATAGGCCAACCCAAAACCAAACTTTTAAGGAAATTGTTCAGTCGGATTTAGTTTCAGTCTATTTTTTATCAGTTTGTAATTGGGTTTAGTCTGGTCCGATTTTGATTTTACATGTATATATAAGGAAATCAATGGAAAAATTCTGGTTTTTTTTTTTTGTTTGTTCATTTTTTTATCAGCCCAATACAGACCACTTTTACTGGGTTTGGTCTGTCTTTCGGTTTCAATCAGTTCGATTTCTACGATTTCATAAAACCCAAATCCAAAATCAAACCGATAATGATTCGATTCGATCCAAATTGAACCATTCATTTTCAATCGGTTCGGTCTGAACTTTAACACACTTGGTTTGGTTTGTCATTGGTGATTAAATATGACGTATATAAGTGAGACATTGGAACATCGCCCCCCAATAAATATGACCCCACAACGCTTCTTTTCTTTTTTTTTTTTTTTTTTTTTTTGATAAAGGCTTCTTTTGGGTTCAATTTAGGGGGTGTTTAGTGTTTACCCACCACCTCCATTTTGGAATTAAGGAATGGTGACGTGCTTGTCTGAGATAATTACTTGTGGCCATGATTTTATGCTGTGCCTTCAAAGGATAAACATGTTTAAGTGTAAATTTGATCTTTATTTTATCTTGGGTAGAAAGTCAATTGAGTGAGTTTTGGACATAAGATACCTACCAAATTCATTCATTTTCAATAGAGGAAGACAAAGTTGGGAAAGAAAAGATCACCATTTTAGAGAGCATAAAGGAAGAAAGCCATGATTGTATGGTCCACAACACCACCATTGCACAACCGTTTACTTTTGATTAAGATTGTCTTCATACTTTTTTATTTTTTGTGGAAAGATTTGTCTTCATGCTTTGCTATGAACTGTAAGTTATGACTTCTTTAATCAT
Organism: Macadamia integrifolia; assembly: GCF_013358625.1. Classification (NCBI taxonomy): domain Eukaryota; kingdom Viridiplantae; phylum Streptophyta; class Magnoliopsida; order Proteales; family Proteaceae; genus Macadamia; species Macadamia integrifolia. Next base: position 37,330,534 of record NC_056559.1, on the reverse strand, counting down.
CTTAATTTAGCAAAATGGTTAGAGATGATTCATAAAAATCTTTTCTTATTGTTGTAATGTTGTTATGGGGAAAGGAACTCCGTTAGACCATGCCCCTTATACCCAGATACATCAGAGAATGAAAGCATTCAATGCATACAGGGACAACTGGGTCTAGACATAGGGAACACCAGATGGGCAAGATTCTTTCTACCAAAAAATCCTCTACAGTGAATTGTGAGCCGATAGTGAACATCCAATGACTATGGTGCATACCGAGACCCCCTCCCAGCCGTTGAATTTCATTACCACTCACTGCTCATCGCAGAAGATCCAGAATCATTCTTTCTCCCTATCATTATGTGGTATTATTATTTAAACAAAATGAATGATAATAGAAGGATTTAATTCCAAACCTTATTGATGGAGATGTAAAATTTATCATGGATGAGTTGAATGGGCCACACAACTTGGACTTTAATATTATAGTTTAATGAATCATGTCATATCAGGTCGAATTCTTATCATTTTAAATTTCCCTCAAACCAAACCTACCAACTCCATATCTGGTTAATTTGTCAAAAATTATCATTAAATATCATACAAAGTTAGTTACATAACTGTAGCAATGTTTGGTATCTAATTGAAAGCCAACTGTCTAATGAATGCACCTAATCACCAATATAATATCATCCCAAGCATAGGAACCAAAGATTTTTAGGCCTAAGCATAGTGAACAAAAAAGCCTTGTAGATGAGGAATCTCATTTGATGGTCTAGAGGGTCATGATTAGAATATTTACCCCAAATCACCTTCAGAACCTGGTAATTAGCATAGTAGGAATGCCTAAGTTTCACTAGAAGGCTCCATCTAGTTGGATATGATGTAAAGTTGGAAAAAGGAAGAAGGTGAAAGCTTTTCTACTTGGCTTGTTAGCTAGGGATCCTTTGGATGGTTTTCTTAGTTGGGTCATGTAGAAGGATGATGTAGTAATGTAAGCCATTGGATATCTAGGAAATTGATTGAATTGGCTATCTATTAAATTTTAAAGGATGTATTCAATGCACAAGATTTTCGTGAATGTAGGGTTTGGGAGAGTCATAGTGTACGTAAATTAGCTTTTGTCTAAAAATGATTTCGGCCCGGGAAGACTAGATAATCTGACCTCTCACTTGAGAGTGTCAAAGAAAACACACTGTAGTTCCTTTTTTTGAGGATGTAAGATAGACAGACACCTATGGGTGGTAGGGTACGGTGGTTAGTATCGCTCAGATTGTGGCTAATCTTCCTTATTACTTGACTATTGTGCCGAAACCTACCGTTGCCCATGTATCAAATTTTAAACTCAATTATATATATATGTATATATCTCCTAGTAGTATTGGATTTTTTAGTACTCTATTCTATCACTTTGCGACTTCTAATATTATGAAACTTGATGAGTTTCACCCCCCCCCCACAAAAAAAAGCCTTGAAATGAGTTAGGATCCATCCAAACTGCCACTAGATACTAGATACTTTTGTGCAGCCTAGAGAACCTCTTTCCTTTCAAGCTATAATAGCAAAAAATTAAAAAAAAAATGCTAACATTAATTGTTAATGAACTTTAAAAGCTAACTATGGTAACACAACATCCATCTAAATTACGTAATTTTTGGATGAGTTTTCTTTCACCGACGGTTAACCAAGAATTTCTTCACACATCACATTTATTGCGGTTTGATCAGATTTATTTATTAATTAATTTATTTATTTTATTTTTACAATGCAAAGGTATTTTGACTTCAAATTATTTTCATTTTTTTAAAATATTTTGCATTAGTCATTAGTGTTACCCACTCTCATAATGTATGGAAGTTCTTTTTTTTTTTCACCAAAAAAAAAAAAAACTGTATGGAGGTTCTAACCATTGTGGTGCTAGGGTCGGTGTAATTAATCGTGGTTATACTAAACAAAACCTTAAAAAAAATGGGAAGCAACTTACATGTTTTCCACTTTATGTGACATCTAATGCCCAACCAATAGGAGATAGCAAAATGACATATTTAATCAGAGAGAAAGAGGACCCACATATTTAATGAAAAAAGAATGAAAACAAAGGGGAGAGAATGACAGAGGGAATATACACACTCCTTTTCCCGGGGAAAAAAAAAAAAAAAGCCAGCCTATTAGAACCACATTGAATGACCTCAGTAAGCTGGGCTCAGAGAATTATAGTTGTTAAATTACTTGATGTCAGTTGACAATTAACAATATGGGCTCCACTCTACAGCCCATGGGAGCCCAAGTTTGTCTGTCACATAATTACAGGCCCATTTTGGGTGAGGTCACATGACATGTAGTGTCATCACTCACCCATGTGTCAATGATCGGAGGATTGGGAACCCAAAATAAATGTGCCCACCAATCCCCTTATTTATTAGCCTGACAGCAAAAACTGAGGCCGACAGGAAACCTAGGGATTCCAAGAACTGAAAACCTTAAAAAATAATAGGAAAAATGATTAGAATGTAGCAAGTTATCTAGGAATTAAGTATACTAGCGAAGGTAGACCGTTAGATTAAATCAATACCATTTATACTTGTTGTCTTATATAATCTATTCAGCCCCGACGCTCTACCGTTACTCTTCTTCTCCCTCGCTATCTCCGGCTTCCCCTCTCTCTTCCATAAATTCCGTCACCCCCAATGTCTTCGGCAACAATCTTTCAAATCTTATAAAAAATTACAACAGCCTTCCCTGCCTAGGCACTCATGTGTTCCTTGCAACACCCCTCCCCCTTCACCTCACTATTCCCTGCTACCAGCTTCAAAACAGAAGGTGGCCATTGAACGAGGCCCCAGCTTCGGATGCTTCGCTACCGCCGCAACACCAATCATTTCCCATCACATTGTGCATCACCAAAACCATCCACTCATGCGTATCATCGTCAACACCTGCACTTCTTCTACTTCTTCTTCTTCCTCTTCCTGCATCCACACCTCAGCTTCTCCTAACCCCTGTTGCAATAGAACCCACCCTAGGAAACCCCAGCCGCCCCTATTCACTTAAAGGGGAGGGGGGGGGGGGGGGGGGGAGGGGGGGGGGAGTTGAACTTCTTTCATGCTCTAATCGAAGATGTTAAATTGAAAATTATTAATTTTTGTAGCAATCCCTAATAAAAGGAAAAGGGAAAAGGTTGGGTATACTGCTAATATCAAGTATGCTAGCACCCATTGTGTCTATCTCTCTTCCCTTTTTTTGAAATGACCCTCATATCCTTCCTGAATGATACTCCATCATGTGTTCCTATTGGTGCTATCCGCTAGCATATTTGATATCGGCAGCATACCTATCCCTCTTCCCAAAGGAAAATTATGATGATTCAATTAAATCCCCATTCACTTTGAGAATTTCGCAAGCATCACTAGAAAGAGGCAAAAGTTGAAAAAGAATCAATACAAAAACCATACTCCATTAGTACCTACGAGTTCGAGCTCAAAATCTTGGATATGTCGCCGAAAATCGATCCAAGCTTCTTGAAACTTCGAAGACGAGTGGGAAAGGAATGAATCTGTTGTCCACAGATTCACTAAAACCATTTAATGATTTGAGTTCATCGTCAGAGTTTTGTGTATAGAATCCATTGAAACAATTGCATAAAATTTCTACTTTCTAATGGGGGCTAGATTTTAAGGATGGGGATGTGGAATCCTAGAAACCCTTCTTCTTCTTCGGGCTTTGCCTTGCAACATCTAATACAAATGGAAATCTATTGAAGATTGTCCGGTTTGTAGACGTAGATTGACAGGAGAGTTTGGAGATCGCTTTGTAGAGTTTGGAGCAGTTTGCAGGCTGGACATGGTAATTTCCGATCAAGCAACATCACCGGTCACCGATCAGTTGCAAAGTGTAGCAAGAAGAGGGGAGAGAAGGTGTAGTTACAGTGGATTGAAAGTTTATACATCTTCTCTCCATCCAGCGATTTAATTCAAGTTGATCAAATCCGACGGTCAAAATCTTGCTAGCATACCTAATTCCTAGGCAATGCGCTAGCATACCTATCCCTCTCCCAAAATAATAATAATAATAAATAACATGTATCCAACATCTTAATGGACTGTGATATCACAGACATTTCAAGTTACAATTTTCATTAAAAGATCCAAAGCTTATATTCTTTGAGCTCAAAGGAAAACTCTTTTAACTTTTCAAATGAATACAGAAAGACTGCCCATTAATAGAAGAGCTCCCAAACTTCAGTGGCCAAATTCAGCTTCAGACAATGACTAGGAAATGGCTATAATAGAGAACATAAAATGTCTTAAATTACCATAGGAATCCTACACTATCTCTAGCACCAAACAAAGTGTTGAATTTCGAAACATTAAAACATGTGAAGAAATGATATTGATCTAAAAATAAACCCATAATTAGATGATGATGTGAACATATTCACTAGCCTTCGGATACTGAAAATCGGCTTCAGTTGGAAGGCAGTAGGAAGTAGGAAACATGCTCCTTATTAGATGTTGCAATTAATAATGCTTTTTATTAGATACTGTGATTAATAAGTGGTGTCTATCGCTAATTGTAGAACAAAATTGCAGCAAGAAGAAATTAAACATAAATATTTTTCATTTAATTTTCTTAATCAATGTTTATCTGTTTTTCCATTTTTTCTGATGATCCCTCTGGCCTGCAAATAATTGGATTCAGGAACTCTACTAGCTACTCATATTTATAAACAATTGAATACAGCTGTTACACAAATGATCAGTAAACATGAAGTGAAGGAATTCACATTACATTGAAGATGACTTGGGCCCTAAAAGTTGCTTATGGGTCTGGGTGTCCCACAACTTCATCATCACTTCTTGTACTCTGTTTGTCACTGATGTCGTCGTCACTACTCTCTTCAGCTTGGGGGTTGGTAATGTTCTCTCTTTTCGCATATCGTTCACAGTACTCTGCTATTACAAGTTATATCAGAACAAAAATGCATTTCTGATTCATGAAAACAATTGCTTTTGCTGTCAGTGAAACAAACCATTTGCTTTAAGTCCAGTCTTAATGGACAATATAAAACTTGTGAGACGTTTCTTACCTTTCACTTTTTGTTCATATTGTTTTTGGTTCTCCATCATCAACGATGCTGCATCACCATTTAATGGGTCCGAAGGATTTGGGTAAAGCAAGAGTTGTGGAAGAAACACCTCAAATACATTCAGCAGATCTGCAACCACATTAGACATAAATCCAAACTGAGACAATCTAAACTTGTAAGGTTTTTTTTTTTTTTTTTTTTCTAAGCTTAACATGCCATTTAATAAGCCTTCAATATTTATACTCAGATAAGCTCAACTCAAGTAAAGTTGTACCCCAGCCAAATGGGGTTTTCAGGAGGGGGTGTATGACTATCAATGTGAATTTCAATAATTCACCATGGATGGTTAAAAAGGAAAAAGGCAGTTATACCAAACATTGGGCTCCAAGATTGGTTGATTACATCCAAGCAGACTGAACCAGACCTGTAATTCAAGATAAGAGAATCAGCATCGAACATCAATTACAGTAGCATCCAGACTGAAATGAAAAGATTATACTGCAGAATTCATGAAGAAATATCAGTAGAGAAAAATAACAAAAGCACCATAAATAGGTAGATATTCTAAAATCTTCTATGCTGACATAAAAAAAAAGGGTTCCCAACATACTGTTGTCGTCTACAAAAAGTTTAGAAAGACCAATGGTACCACTGACATCTGATGTAAATAAGAAGACTCCAGTGGAGCTGTACAATCTATCCCCATGAAATAACAAGCGTATTTGAGCGTACAAGTACACTTACAGCTCATCAACATTTGGGTGGAATATTTTGTTCAGAAATCCAATAGAAGGAGACTTGTAAGGGTAAGCATCTGGCAGCTCAACACGAACTTTCCACACGCCACCTTCATAAAGGCCTGCAAGTAACCCAGTCAGATGGCACCAATCAGATAAAATCCTGAGATGGAAATATGGAAAGCCACAAAGCTAAGCAACCTTTTGAAATACAAATTCAATCTCATGCTTCATTGCTGAACTGGAATGTTAGAAAGTTGGTTTTGTTTCTTTTCTTCCCAGGTTGAGAACTTGAGAACTCAGCCTCAGCAGATGAAGTTTATAAATGCGCATGAAGAATTTTACCCAAAAAAAAAAGATTGCATGAAGAATACAGATGATACTTGATTCTTTTCCAATAATTTTCAAAATAATTAGTTAAATCTGATCAAAAATAGGTTTTCACAGAACACCAATAATAATCGTATATTTATAAAAGGGGGCGAACCCAGTGCATGAGGCTCCCGACACTGCTGGGGGGAGGTTCTGAGGAGGTTCATAATGTACACAGCCTTACCCCACCTTCGTGGAAAATCTGTTTCCTGACTCGAACCAGTGACCACTTGGTCACAACGGAGCAAACTTACTGTTGCACCAAGGTCCACCCTCAATAATCATATATTTATGAATACATTTTTTACTTTATCAGGGAAAACTCAGACCATGATGCACCAAAGCAGTTATGAAGTATGTCATTTACCACTTGTTCAATGTGGAATGGACCAAACAAAATCACTAGGGAAGAGAGAAGAAAAAAAAAAGCAGCAGAAAATGAAAAAATCACTATCATGATACTTCATATCTTCCCACCCAAGATCATACACTAACTGTAAACTTCTCTGTGGCCCATGGAGCTGACTGGAACGATGGCAAGGGAAAACCAAAGAAGGAAAAAATATTCTACTATCTCCTAATACAAATCATTCTAAGAATCTGTCATGCAGTTGAAATTGCTTCTTCCAACCACTGATGCCTACCAAGAGAACTCCAGTTATCTCCCTAATATAAGATGGAAAAGCTTCCCAAAGGACCCTTGACACCAACCTCATCCACTGTTATACTTGCCATTTGGAAAGGCAAACAAACACCTTCTCTGGACCTGAAAAATGCTTCCTTAAAAGAACTAAAAAACCATATGTGATTGAGGATGCAGTAAACAAGCACAATTCAGTTCTTGTGTCATCTCTCCTGGCACTGTGTTCTCAGAGTTGAAGATATCAATGATTATCTCCCATAAGTTCCCTTCAAATGAAAATCTAATTTTGGAAAAGGGCCAATAAGGGAGTGGATGTAGCATGCATCAGATCCACAAATTTCAAAGTGATTCATTCTTTATTTTATGGATAGGTACCCCAATCAGGACATGCGGCTATGTTTGGTTGTAAAGGAAATTTAAAAGGGAAGTGAAATTTTCAAACTTAGAAAGAAAATTTTTGGAATCATTACCCCATGTGACTATATCACTAACTCTAAATCATTCCATATCTGGTTATTAAATTTCACTCAACTTTGCATCCAAAACCCTTCGCTATAAAATTTAAAATAAAAATTTCATGTAAAATGCATCATTTCTAAATATGGTAAAATTTTAAGTAGATTATCCAATCACTAATTCTAAATCATTCCATATCTGGTTATTAAATTACACTTTACTTTGCATCCAAAACCCTTGCTATAAAATTGTAAAATAAAAATTCCGTGTCAAATGTATCATTTTTAAATATGGTAAAAAATTTAAGTAGATTATACAATCACATGGGAAAACATGGGATAATGATTCCAAAAATTTCACTTCCCTTCCCTTTAATTCCCCTTGCAATCAAACGGAGCCCGCAACAGATAAAACTATGATCTTTCAGTGATGCAAATACTAGTAGACTTTTAAAGCACTATAAAATTTGAAATTCTTGATATCATTTTTTTGCTATGTTTTGTTTACTGGATAAAAACTGATCATCTGTCGATTACTAAAAAGAGGTGCTTGCTCACTGGGAGATAGTCTATTGGCAATTTAAGATTGTTGTTCATATGCCCGTACCAATGATAATTAGGTCTCCTCATATCCAAATATTTCAGGTTCAGAGAGAAGATACACACCTGAACCCAATCCATGAACCAATCATTAATCACAATATAACAAACATTGATTTCTGTAGTCAGACCTTCATGATACATATTCTGATTATGCACAAGTACTCCATCCAATCCTCTCCAGTGTCCATACCAAGCTGATGTGACTGTCGGCCATTGTCCACATTTTGTAAACTGATACAATTTTTTCGACATCTAAATTATTCCTTTTTTGTCTTGGTGAGGTAAATTATTGATGGAAGTGAAAATCCTTCTACAAAAACTATACATCTGTCAATTAACCACCACCCTCCCTAAAAAAAGTTTGCTCTTGGAATCTGTGCCATGTTTACTGGATAAATAAGATTCTAATAAAAAATTTCAATCTGATCGTTTTGAGCAGTTGATTGTACTCTAACCTTTACCTACTAAATCATTTGTCAACAGGCCTGAAGTTAAGGTGGACTGACTACCTGATCTACATATTTTTTATTCCCCCTAAGGATTTTCTGTCTGGATCTTCTACCAACATTAAGATTTGCATCAAAATCTCATTTTCCATGGTCTTGTAAACTCATGATATAACAGGTAACTCATTAGGTTGACCCAAAAGAAAATTACAGAACCCCCTTATATATTCACATATGACTCCTGCTGTAAATTTTAAGTCAAAGCCAGAGATGGTATTTTCCATTTGACCGTCAATTTCCTGCAGCAAATCCAGGTAGGTTCATAGAAAGAATGTGCACCCATTCTTTCTAGTCATTCCTTGAGGTGTCAAATTTCATTATCCAATCTTGAAATTCCATCCAATATATATTTCCATCAAAATCCAAGATGCAAATGCAGATTCCTTGATACCCTTGTGCTTCCACTTGAATAAAAACCTCTCCTCTTTGGCCTTCCTGTTGTTGCGGATCAACAATACCTTCCAAGAAAGACTCACCATCTATTTTCTTCGAGGTTTGTAATTTCAGCATCGGAGCTTTGGTTGGTTTGTGCCAAAGATAAATTCAAGAACTTATACAGTTCCAAAAAATTCTAGTCCGCCAGACCACAATGAAATCAGCATTTCTACCAACTGCCAAAAGACCTAGACTAACCAATAAGTGAAACAACCTAACAATTAGTTAATAATTTCTGATCACCATTTAAGCAGAATTCTCAACGAAATCTGGTAAGATGAGTCTGCTTCCCCACCAAAACATGATTTGAAAAAACAATAAGAAGGTAAGAAGATCCAAGCAATCCAATGCTGTTATGTAAATAAACCAAAAATATCTCATGAACTGCCAATCAAAAACCCCATTTCCATATCCATATCTCAATCTTCTTATGAACTAAATATTTTTTCCTTAAGAAAACTAAAATTCAGAGAACAAAATAGTTTCATAAAGCAACCAAGATAAGCTAGTAGCATTCTTGCACTTGGAAAGTAAAAGTGATTTAACCTAAACCCCATAACTACTAAAATTTCTATAGCTCCTTGCACACTCCTAGAAGTAATAAGACAGAATGTAATAGAATGGTAACAAAATTGAGATAACTCGTTTACATTTTCATGAGTAACAGAAATCTTATTCATAGGGAAGAGGGAATATGCAGTCAACTGCACCAGAACTACACAAAAATGCGCAAACCAAGTTTGTCAAGGACCAATGATCCCAAAAAGTTAACACAAGCCCAATCTAAAGAATAGGAATAGGGTAAAGGCTAATGTACATATCCTCCCTTTCAGCCCCAATACTCCTGGCTATCTCTCAAAACAATTTTCTCAAGGATGAAAGAACATAAAATTAAGTAAAACACATCCTACAGAACAGGGTGAAGACTATATATATATATATTCGCTTTTGAGCTCCATTTCTCCTGGCCATCTCACCCCATAGCAGCGGTAACTAGATTTGGGTCTCCGCCATAACAAGTTTCAACATCTTCTCTAGATCAATACATTTGCTCTGATAAAGTTAGAGGCTGAATTCCCTGGAAATTACAAAAGAAGCACCAAACCCAAGAAGTTTGACGAACCTAGACAAAACTTGACTCACATTCAGAAGGAAAAAAAAAAACATTTGGGGAACCTTGATTATTGTGGCTACAATTTCTACCAGAAAAAAAATATATTATTGTGGCTTCAATTAAACACAGTTCCTCGTTTTTTTTTTTTTTTTTTTTTTTTGGGGGGGGTGGTTTTGGTGGGGAGAGAAGTAAAAGATTGATAAGCTATATCCAACCCACCAACCAACCTTAGAAAATGTTTTCTCCTAATTCCAAACTAACAAGTTATCAACTGCAAGAGTGCACCCAGCAGGACAATCTACAATACTGGGGTCATACTGCATAGAAGCAATTACACAAGGAAAGGAAGAAAAAATATACTTTCTTTTGGGCCATGAAATTCAACATTGAATTCATTAATTCCATCATTGAACATCTCCACAGAGTAGTCACTCATCATCCTGTAGAACAAAACAACATACTATATTAGCCCAAAAGTGGAACACTCAGTGTGACAGAACAACTCAAGGCATCCTTATGGGACTGAATCTGAGGTTTTTTATTCTTATTTTCTGGGTAAAAATCTGAGGTTTTACTCCAATACAATAAACAAATATAAATTCTATAAGATTAATTTGAAAACACTTGGTTGAAAATTGACTCCCTGATGAAGTGGTGCTTGGAAAAGCTGAAAGTATCTAGGGACATACATAGGGTGCACTTGTATCATTTCTCTGGAGTGATTGTGGGGAAATATAGTAAACTCTGATTTGAATCACGTTTAGCAAAACTCTGATTCATTGGAGTCCTCCTTTGATTATTTTTCTTCTGATTTTGTTTAGGAAGCATAGTCACTTCCTCAATTTTTGGCAGGTCATTTATGGTAAGCATTCATATACTGCAAGCATCTTAAAGAATAAGAAGTTAATGAAAAATGGTCATGAAACTTACAGCTTCATGACATCCATATCTCTCCTCTTGCTGGGAGAAGACATTTTTCCCCTTATATATAATGAATCAGTTCAAGATCTGTTGCATGCCCATCAAGAAATCAATTTTGTCACAGCATTCCATTTGCGTTATATTCAATTTAAGTTCAGATATAAAACAGCTCAAATGAGACAGAAAAAATAACATAGAGAGTGAACATACCATACCTTTAAACAGATCAATAAGAGGTACAAAAACCAGAGGAGGAAATAGGGTCACCCTAGTGTCAGAATATCAAATCTTCTAGTGCCCAAAACTAGGAAGAAAATGAATGAAAACTGAAAGAACAAAGACCAAGAATTAGTAGATATAAGACCGTTCACAGAAATACCAAGAAAAATAAACAAAACATAAGGTAAGAATAAACTTTAAAAGACATTCCTTTTGATATCTAGTTCACTTTGTAACCCGGTTGTATAGGAGTAAATCAGGTTTGCCAAAATTTGAAAAAAAATAAAAAAATAAATAATAAATAAATAATAAAAAATAAAAGATAAAAAAACCTAAACTTGAGCAATAAGACTTATAGACATGCTAAGCATAATCTAGCACATACCGGGAGGGGTAACAATAGCTACCGTCCAACCAAACTTTTTCTCACTTACCCATATCTAGCACTAATCCCTTGTTAGAAGAACAGGTTGGGCTCTTCTAACATCAATGACATTATAAATGACTGGTAGCCAATTAATATCTTCTTTCTGGTTTAGATGCTGTATCCAGTGGAGCACTCCACTCTACCACCCATGTGATCCTCAATTACAAGTTTCTTATTTAATAATTTAATGGGAAGAAAAAAAAGGTTCACCATCACCATGTACACATTCTAAGTCTAGAACATCCCCAGATTAATCTGTTGATGCATTGAAGAAATCTTCCCCTTCCCCATCATGATGATAGAAATGAAAAGCACTAACCTATGTGTTCAGAAAAAGATTGGATTAAATATCAAAATTCAAATGTAATGTCAGGTATCATAAGACGTTCCCGTGAGTATTCCAATTGTCCGAGCCATTTACAGTCTGGCTTCACATGGAAATGCATAGACCATGTCATAAAACTCTCGCAGAGGCATATGAAGATAATTCCTGACACTTAAAAAACCGGGGGGGAATACCATTTGACTCTACGACACTTCCACAACAGTAGGCAGATGGTCATCTATGCAAATTCAACAAAGCATGAACAAGCAAAGAGAGTAAGTTTTACAGAGCTCTGGCACTGTCACAAACCTAGAAAGAGGAGAAACATATGGGTTCGAGATAAGTGCCTGTGTCACCACCACAACAGCAGGAATGGTTAGGACTTGGGAGTTCACTAAACATTTCCAAGTGAAGTTCATGCGAGTATGCGCATTGGTGACAGGACTGATGTAATTCACAAGTAAGTTTGAATAAGGCCCTTTTCCTAGAGCTATTTTGTGCAAGCCGACACTTTTGAGTAAAGAACGAACAATTATAGGTGATTTTGGAGTGGCTCCGATACATGACAAGCTTCGAGAAAGTCGTAAGGTAGCATGGCCATGTAAAACGGAGGCCTTTAGATACTCCAATAAGGAGTAGTGATTTGATTCAGACTGAAAGAGAAAAAAGAGCCAGGGATAGACCTAAAATAATTTCGGAGAAATGGGGAGGAAAGACGTACATAGCTTAGGCCTTGTATCAAGTATGACTTTGAATAGAGCTGATTGGAGGGTAAGGATGCATGTAACCAACCCTATTTAGTTGGGATATAAGGCTGACTTGAGTTGTCCCTTTGAGTGCCTATGTGCTTCTACCACTGTGCTTGGACAAGGCAAATAAAAACTCATTTCCATTTATGTAGGATTTCCTCCCCATTTTTTTCCACCGAATAGTGTGATAAAGACATCAAGACAATTATTTAGTTACCCCAGAAATGCCCCAGATAGGGAATCCCATTCAAGGAGTTAGGTTTTTCTAATCTGAAATTTCACCTAAGGTCTAATAAATATATAGAAGCTGAGTAAAAGCATGCCTCAATTAATAAAGAACCAAACAGTGTATGGGGAGAGTGGGGATAACTGCACATACTGGTCATGTAATAATGGTTCAAAGATTCCTTTCAACCATACATAAATGGATTAACAGCTCTTCATAACTTTTTGTTGGGTCATAGAGCTATAATCCTACATCGGTTGCCTATGACCTTAGATGTACTTTCATATACATGTTGGTCCCTCCACCTCACCGATCAAGCTTTTGTGTTGGAATCTAACATTGTATCAGAACCATCCCTTGGTTGTCATTCCCTTATCTAACATGGTATTAGAGCCATCTCTCGATTGTCATTCCCTAACGCGAGTTCTAGGTAATCTAACACTTAAAGAACGTTAATAGAAAGCAAGTCCAGAAGTTAAATCTTTCCAATGAAGTGATTACTATAAGTGTATATTACATCCATCCAAGCAAACAAAAATGAACAAAGTAGGGGACCAATACTATATTCCATCAAATATTCCACATAAAAGAACAAATTCCTCATATTATACCAACATATGGAAACCCGATCAATCGCCAAAATAACTAATCCAAAAGGTCAGAAATGAGAGTGAAAGTCGACCCATATCAGCATTTGATTCCAAGTAAAACGCTTCAGTTTTAGAGTCATGAGCTATATAACAATCACCAAAAATAAAAGCTATCAAACACAGCGTACATGAAGCTCAAACAAAACCCAACTCACCATTCAATCAAATAACCTAAATTGAATCCAAAACAAGAGAAGTAGAGCAGATCTAAAGAAACCACAAACAAATTTAACGAAAATTATCAAACAGAGCAGGTCAGGTATAGAGAGTAACCAAAACTGTAGAACTTTCTTCCAATACTTTTAAGCATACTCGAAGCTCCGACCACTCAGATTTCCATTAGCAGAGATCGGAGATTGATCGCTTCTATCTCTTCTGCGGTGAAAATATACCTTCCCTGTTGATCAAAGAGAACATAAAACACAGAGAGCAAGAGAGAAAAGATGGATAGAGAGAGAATGTCGACACAATTCGATGCACGTGCATAAATGGAGAGAGTACGAAAAAGCTGCTCTGCCTCTTCTTCGTCCGTTCCATTTCTTTCTCTTTCTGCATTTGTAGCCAGCCAGCCCAGAAATGATTCTATTTTAAAGAGACTGATCCAGTGAATGATATTGTTCTGGTATCAATTTCCAACCGGAACTGACAACTGAAACTGAAATTGACCATTTAAAATGGATCGAATCGAATTAAAAAAAAAAAAAAAAAAGTTTGATTTTGATTTTGAAAGAAGAAATTCGAGTCAGTTTCAAAATTTTGAAGGTCGCACCGTTGGCCCAAACCAAATTCAAGCCATGTAAAACTGAACTCGAATTGAATAAAACCGAACCTGAACCAATAAAATTGGATATGTTGAATCAAAATTTAAAAACAGCATAAACGCCGAATTAGACTAAAATAAATGGAACCACAACTCAAGTTAAACCCAAAAAAACAAGCCAAGTACCCAAAAAGGATCACATGAGTCAAGCTCACCTCAATGTCTCCACCAAGATAACGTCTACCTGCTTGAGATGGCCAAGGCTTATTTCGCCAAGCCAACTTCATTTGAGTGTGTTGCTTGTGATGCTCTTTTTATTCACTTGCCATTCCTGGTTGGTTTATAAACTACCCTTGCATATTCATATTCATATGATTATGCCTCTTTGTATGCGTCTATGGATGCGTCTTGTGCCGGAGATCAATTCTTGTTGTTTGAAAAAGTTGTTCCGTCAGCTGATTCATAGTAAGTGTAGGATACTTACTGTGTAATTGCATAAAGTGTGCTCAGTTTCTTTTGTTTATAAATATCTTGTAGTAGACCGCTTGTTAGATTGAATTAATGGAATTACAACTGAACCAAAATGAACCTTTTTTTTTTTTTTTTTTAAAGATTCAATTTCTATTTGTACATATTTTATTTTGAACTGGACAAGAACCCAATCGAAAAAAGGAAATCAAATCGATTGACACCTTTATCGAATAATTGTGCAATTGGATCCATTCACCTAGCAAAAAAAAAATACATTCACCTAGGGTACAAGTTTGGCCCCGAAATTCTAAGCCCACCTTGAGCCCAACAGGGCATGGGCTTGTCTTTTAGCCCTCAATTTGCGGTAGGATTGAGATTTCTAGGCACCTCGATCTGAATTCGGATTGGGCTGGCTTGTATATAAATATATGGGAAGAAGAACCCTGTCCTATTGGCACAAGAAAATCATAGAGACAGGGTTTGCGTGCTAGCACGTTGGTGTTTCTTGTGCCAGCAAGACAATGTTATTTGGCCCTAAATATATAATGGAAAAAAGAAGCCTGAAAGGTAACATGGGCCTTGCGTCCAAACACAAATAGCAAAATGTCCACCCCACCCCTCATGAAAGAGGGAAAGCCACTCCACCGATGCTTCCATTCGCTGCCATTGGCCTGCTCATTGCATAGGGACCATGCTGCCGTTATTGGAACCTCTCCCATATGTAATTATATATTATTATATAATTACATATGTAAATATATATAATCTATGACTATACATAATTACATCATACATAACGATTGCTAGAGTTAAACCGGCCAAGACCAATCCAACCAGAGTCAATGAAGGCTAGTCTGGGCTTAGACTGAGATACTATAACCTGATTTTGGTCTAAGTTGGGCTTGGGCTGAATTAAGGGGTCTAGATTTGGGCTGGGTTTTTGAGAAACCCGGCCCAACCGACCTAGTTTCATCCCCAACATCCACCAATTCAATTCTGCCTCCTTTTATCATCAGCATCAGAATCAGATCCACATAAAAAGGCAAAACCTCTTATAAAGTAATCCTCATTGTGTCACGTGGAATATGAAGATATGGCAAATTTGACGATTGATAAATAACATATTATTTGGATTACACATGTGTCAAATTTTTTACCATAATCTAATGAAGGAAAAAAAAAAAATTAGAATTTCCCACACATTTCAACTATAGCTTATGTTTTCTTACGGAACAAGTTTTATACCGTAAGATATCTCCAACTTTCCAAACTTGTTAGGAATTCATGAACTATAGTTTGAATTTTGATAATATTTTCATATCCATGTAATCAGATCCAAATAAGTTTTCTTACTTTATCATATTGCCCCTTACCTACAAATTTTAGAAGATCCCAATTTTGAATTTGAGTCCCACGTTTAGGTGTATTCGTATCTGGTCAAAGGGTATTCCAATCTGAATTTAGATAATTTAGAACATAATCTATCATATTCGAATAGATATTAATTAATAATAAAAAAATTAAGTAACTAATGATATTCAGGGTTCTTGAAGACTTGACACGTTCTAGAGAATGAGGAAAGAGCTAAGAGAAATGAGAGATATGGATTGAGAGAGAATCATATCCATTGAAATTAAAAGGTCCTGGTTACACTAGTCAGAGATGTAAACGGAGAGTGAAAAATCTAGGTTTGATTTGCATCCGTATTTTTTTAAGGCAGGATATCTGTATCAGGTCAAGAAAATAAGAAATATCTAAATCTAATCACATCCGATCTATTTACATTCTTTTTTGAAAGTGAGATTCCATTGAAGCCAACTTGTTGCAATCCCAATTTTGTTAAAATTGAATCACAAATAAAAAAACTAAAGAGATATGGTCAACTGAGCAAACAGCATAGTGCAACACACCCATGAGAAGTGACGGAATAATTTCTTACATAGGAGGATAGCAAGATTACTTCATGTAACAACTAAAAAGAGAGATAGGAGAAAAGGTGCTAGTGTGTCTTCCCTTTTGACAGTTCAGAGAACATTTTCTCAACACTAAATTTGAAAACTGCAGGAAATTTTTATTTGCTCCATCAATCAAATATACTTGCATTGGATTACTTCTCCAAATATGTGTATTTATTCACACCAAAAAAAAATATATATATATGTGTATTCATATGCCTCCAATACCTCAAGCAGACAAAGACTACAAGACTATTGGTCGCTCTCCTATGGTTCTGAATTTCAAGGCACTATTTTCATAGGGATTAGTTCCTTGTCTGGCTAAACACATGAGTAAGCATCTCTTTTTTTCTCTCTTCTCTTACAATGGGGTGATAGATATATCATTTCATAGAAGGGAGGAGAGATATGGACAAACGGAGGTGCTAGCGTTTACTACACAGCAGGACAAGGAACATTATTAATTAGGTAGAAGTTCAAACTCAACCATGCATCTAGTTCAAATCCAAGCAATTTTAGTGGTCATTATTTTTCTTTCTTTATTTTTTTTTAGGCATCGAGATCTCTGTCCAGTTGCATAGGATAAGCTAGCACCCTCTTAGAATAATGAATGTCATCATTTAACTCTTCCCCTTAAAATTGAAATCACAAATATCCTTTCTTAGTTCAATCAAAGGGTTAAATCCCGTAGATCAAGAGATTTTTATTTTGGTGTGGGCAAAAGAAAACTCGATCCTTTTTTATAAGGAAAAAACAAATCTCTAAACTGCTGGACAAGGTGCTAGTCTATCTCTCTCTCATCATCTTCACATGAAATGACCTTATTACGTTCCTCTATGCAGCTGATAACTTTCTCCCTATTTTTTATTTTTTTTTTCTTATTACCCATGTCTTAATGTATGCTACTAAAATCTTCAACTTGAGTATCTAAAACCCCCAATAAATGCAAATAGTTAAAAAAAAAAATGGTAATAAAATAAAACAAGTTAGTTAGTTAGCTAGCTGTGAGAAGCTGAATTACTAAGAAAGAAGGGCAATGGGTCGTTCAGAACACGTTGACTACACCTGTCAATGAAGAATACAAGAGGAATTAATTAGATCTTAAGTAAGCCATGCATTGCCCAGTTAAATCTTATATTTTTGCTTAATGAAAGTTCCTTTGTTCTTTTAATGATAGTGATTATAGACAAATGACAAGATGTCGAACAATCATTAAGCCTAATATTAGGTTCAATTACTATTTCTTTGTCTCTCGATCTCTCCATCTACCCAATTCAGTGGAACCTCGGTGATCCCATAAATCACAGGTGTCAAGATCGAAACATGGCTTTGATATCACTTGTCAGAAATGAATGCATAATCACGAGAAAGAAACCAAGTGAATAATCATACAATACGAAAAATTTAATGTAATTCAACAAAAATGCCTACATCCATCAAAGAGAATCAGAGGTTTTCCACTACAATAACAGCTTCATTTTATCCAACTATATGGAGTCAGCAACATGGATCTTTACCTTCATACTCATACAAGGCCTAAGCTATGCACCAATTGTTGTATCATTTTTAGTAAATATCTTCTTTTCTCATACTCGATACAAAGCCTAAGTAAGCTATGTGAATCTCTCCTCACCTCTCCTCTTTCTTAAGGTCATTTTAAGTTTACCCTTAGCTCTTTTAGATCTTTTAATTTGAATTAAATCACTTCTCTATTAAACATGGTCACATTTTTTCAAACGATTTTATCGTAACTTATCGTTTATCAAAGCTTCTCTCAAACCAGCTCTAATATAATTGTTTTTTACTTTATATTTTCTAGTTAATTAAACAAAAAAAAATTCTATTAAACCACAAAAAACACTGTTGTGAAAAACAAGCAACAAAAATGTAAAGTAAAACAAAAATTAAGAAAAAGAAACAACATTCTAAACTGGGGGAAGAAAGAGAAGACAATTAAAAGGGAATGAGCTGGAACTGGACACATTCTTGAGACCTCTATCTAAGAGGGTAGGGTGGCCCCCCTGATCTTTGGCATGGGCTTTGAGGCTTTGAGGCTTTGAGGCTTTGGGTTGGTGCCCAGTGGTGATCAATGCCAACAGCTGGTGGGGAAACAAGTAGAGAGGCCAGAGAGGACCCCACGAAACAAACAAAGGCAAATGGGTAGTAGCGAGGGGGAGGGGACGTGCGAGTGAGTGGTGGAGTACAACGGGAACATGTGCAACCATGTGCATTCCGTTTCCGCCACTTGCTTCGTTAGTCCCTTTAGGCTTCCAGCTAAGCTTCTCTAAAACGAACATGTTAGCATCATAATTCAAGACTGAAGATAGGGTTGTCGATTTCCGGCCCAAATCGATTGTATTAACCCAACTGGATTGGTTCACACCAAATCAAATCAAATCATTTTTTTAATTGATTTGAAACTCACAAGACAAATCTAAACCATCAATTATTATATTTTTCTAATCTAAATCATTTGTTGTCAGTTTATTCTTTCCAACTTCGAGAGTGATATCCGACCAACCAAGGAACATAGTTTTGTAGACATACTCTTGCCTTTTGAAACTTCAACCTTTTCGCTAACAAGCACTCAAGCATTGCCTCTTAATATAAAAAAGTCGGATTAGACTAGTTGATTAAATTTGCAGTGCATACACCTGAGTAATTGATTAGGGAATTAGGAACCTAGCCTAAAAAGATATTTGATTGAATTAAACTCTAACATTTAATATGACTATGATTCTCTGTGTGTGGAAATATACATGTGTATCTAGGGGATTAATCGGACCCAAGACTGTAACTAAAATTGACTTAACGGTTTGATTTCAATGTGGTCTACTGATATTCTAAAATTGGTTTAACTCAACTGATTTGATTAAAATCGAACCAAACCAATATGAAACCACATGGCCTGGTTATTGGGCCTCTAACATATGGAGCGACAAGTGCACATGAGTTAAGAGCAATCTCATTCCATCATCAATTATAAGTCATAAACCCATCACCTGCTGCGATCTGCTTACATTTATATCTTCCTCTTCATCCAATCCATATAGTGTCTCTATGTCCCTTTCATGGCTAATGACTTCCCATGCATGCAAAATAATATAAAATCATGTCATATATATGTATATGTAATTTCAAACTCATCATATAATGCATCTACTTCACCTTTACATTACTTACATGCTTCCCCTTTATTATGGTTTTGGCACTTCCCTCTCCAAACAAAGTTACCATCACACCTTATCATTCTTTCCTTCTCTTATCAGCCCACGAGGGGACCGCATAGATGGATTATTTATTAAAGTGTGACCAACACAAGGTATTCAAGTGGCATATATTAGATAACTAAGTTAGATTGTCTCATACGCATAAGACACGTCATTTTTAGTTAGGGAGTCAGTCACGCTGTTAATTTACCTGAAAATATGTAGAAATGAACCATTCATGAGAAAGATGATCGAATGGATAATATCATGAATAATGTTTAGGGGACCACACTTAAATGTGTTCTTCATACTCTCTCTTTCTCTCATTTTCCTACGTCAGGGTCATAAACTCGCTGTCATGGTTTAGTGTAAGGGTGGTGGGTAAGGTTGTCAATTTGGGATCGATAGTTCATTTCATTCTAGAATTGATTCATGAATCAGAATTGATTAGTTCCATTATTAAATGGGACTGAAAGGTTTTGAAACACGCTTTCCAAACTGTTTTAGAACTGAAAGATTAATAAGGAAGTAACTGGAATGGAACAACCAAGACCCATTTAAGAAACATGTTTAATACTTAATAGTTATAACGTATATGGGTTATGTTGCAATTACTAAGAACAATTAAAGGTTAATGTTTGATTATTTGTATACTTAAGAATATGAATTCAATTATTTCTATACTTGGGAATTTATTTGTATACTACATTTTAGACTTAAAATTTGAGTGCCTAGATTCATTAAGGAATAGAAACAAACTATAGCATCAATTTTAGAACCTTTTAATAAATGGGACGATCATGGGGATTAGCCCCTTGGAACCAATACTATTTAGGAACTGTCCTAATTGACACCCTTATGAGCATACCTGCTTGTGCTGGGCCACATACATGAAGAGCCACATATGCACAATGGGTCCCTCAGGTCAAGATATTGTATACTTTGGCAGAAAGGTGCGCCACCGCATGGCTTTAAAATGCATCTTGAAATGTTAATATTCCGTGGCTTATGTGCACGCGATGTGGGACTAATCTGTGGTTTTATATTGACGCTTCCACTATCATTCTTATCCCTGCCTTTGATACCAATGACATGCACAAATGCATAGTAGAGCCTACATGCCAAGATATTGTCCGCCTTGGTGAGCAGGTAGGCCATCACATGACTCTAAAACGCATCTGAAGTGTTAAGGAGGCTGCCCTTATATGTGCATTCCGTGGTTCATGCATAGATAATGTGAGACTATTCCGCGTTTTCGTGGTTCTACAATACTTGTGTATAAGAAATTTTGTTAGTAATAAAGCTAGAAAGTTGTTGCTTTCCATGTAAATTAATTCCTCAAATTTCAAGCATTACCACCCATTACATGAAGAGTCCAGATCAGCTCTCCACGTAGGGATAGGAGTTGCCCTCCCAACATGTGACCTATCACCCAAACAATATTTGGACCACGAGTCATTGCAATTAATGTACCATTGACTCGTGGTTTAATACCCATGGATGGTGAGATCTTATGTGGGAAGTCACCACATAGGGAGAGAATCCATACTCTTACATGAAACCTGCTCATAAATAACAGGAAACCCCATCTTATTATTATTACAGCAGCAAAGAGTGTGCTATATCCATTCTTATAAGCTACAAGCCTACAACAGCTATGATTGCATTTGTTAAAGTTTCTGTTCTAGCTGTAACTGTGTTCTTTTGGTAGAACATTTTTAACTTTGATATTTAAGTGAATAATCTATCATATATCAAATCATATTTAATGCGAATATGCTAATTGGATACAGCTTTTGATACTACTGGATTCACCCCATTTATATCTCTAATTGCAATATGGATAATGGTCCTTAAACTTTCTTACATAAAGAAGGCTTATAGATGCAATTTTTATTTTTAAATCATTTTTGAACATATGTGTTTTTTTCCGTGACCTTACTTATTTGAATAGTGAAATTGGTTTTGTGAGAGAATTAATTTATGTTGGCTCAGTTTTTCTTCCATCCCAAACGTTATTGCATGGTGGAACCCCAAATTAAAGTCTTCAAGTATCAGACAAATTTAGGTGGCTAGCTTTGTAATGGTCTCCATGTTATTTGGACCAAAAGAAACCTAGGAGTTATGAGAGTCTTTCTAAGCCAAAATATATAGTGACTTTTTCTATCAAATAGGGTATTCGTGAGGTTGTGGCTCTTATGGATTCATTGTCTACTCGATTAGTTGAGAATTTGCAAACTCTTCGAAGTTTCCTCCGGTCTAACCTAATGCTTCCAAGATTTTTCAAAGTTTTCTGGTGCAAACTAGAGGAGGTTGGTCTAAGCTGAACATTGACGAGTGTTCTCTCGAGAACCCGAGCCACACTAGAGTTAGAGATATATTTAGACATTTTGTTGTGGTTCCTTTATGGTGTTTTTCAAAATTTATGGAATGCAAACTAACTATTTTGCGGAATTTGAAGCCTTTCCTTTTGGGTTGGAACTAGCTAGAGAGAAAGGTATTGATAAGATTTGGATTGAATCTTACGTTATGTATATTGTCTTGACTACTTCATCTAATATTCCATGGATTTATTTGGTCTAGGTAGCCAGCTCTCCAATCAAACTTGAGTGGGATCTCTCGAAAATTACCAATAACTTCCATCAAGCTAATGTGATGGTTGATGCCCTTGCAAAGATACAACTTGTTCATGTATGTCATTGGCTATGGACTATCATCCAAGTTTTGCTGATAGTGATGTCATGTGGTATGCTTTAGGCAGATCTAAATTTCGTTTTCTCCCAGTTCATTTATGTTTTCTTGTACTTTAGGTAGGGTGTTTTTTTTGGCAATTTCAATGGTGAGTAATCGACCTGTTTTTATTCTTGGTTTGTTTCATGTCCAGGTATAGGTATATGTACACATTAATTCTGTAATTTTTCATCTATTTTAATATTTCTTCTCTCTCTGTCTCTCTCTCTCTCTCATGAATCATCCCCCAAGCTCTTAATTGTTTAGCTTCCAACCTCACTAGCTGAGAGATCACTCTCTTTGTTGCTATACAAGGTGATAAGATTATGCAACATTAGAACTTATTACATGAAAAGATGACGAAATATTATTTTTACTTTTTCCATGACAAAATAATGTGATTGGTAGAAGATTGGGGATACCAAAGCCAAAACCTTGACACAAGATAGATGATAATTTGATAGGAAATAATGAGGAGAAAACATGTTTCCGCTAACTGGTGCATGGAATGTTTAAACAACACAACATGAGAATTTGTAGGAAATAGTATTAAGACACTCATATCCTTAACCAATGGTTTATATATAATTGTGCACACCATGCACAAAACCTTCCCTATTTCTAATACTAATATACAACAATTTGCTAAATATAGCGATCAAATTTTATACCAATTTTTTTGTTTCTCCACTTTTTATCTTAAATTACTACAAAAGTATAATAATCCAGAAATATATTTTCAACTACTAGATAAGTAGCTATCTAGATTTTAGCTATTTTCTAACTTGTTATTGATCTTATCTTCTTAAAATATTTACACAGCCTTCATCAATGCAAAGAATAAAAAATGGATACTGGTTTGAAAAGCCCATAGTCCTTAATGAAATTTGTATTTTATCATATCTTAAATAAATCTGACACCAGGGTTTTCGAAAATAAAATAAAAATCCAACTTAAAATCATAGTTAAAAATTCAGGTTTTGACTTGTTTGATCTGAGTAAAAAAGATAAAAATATAGAAAACCGAATCAAGAGTTATGGAGACTTACCCAACTTAAAAATGATCAATCTGAGGTTCCACTCGATATTTTTGATTGAGTCATGTGATGGAACCAAATACGAAGGTCGTAGAAGATGAGCGAATATCATTGTTTCAAAAATTGGAATTGAATCGATCGAATTGATTGATTTAGATTGAAATTGTCCATGATCGATCTCAATTCTAAACATTTCGAAGCAAACAATTTTAGAGTTTTTTTTACCAAATCATTGAGCTTTTAGATTTGAAGACCGATTCTAGGGTTGGCAATGACCGATTCCACCCCAATTCTAAATTTAAATCCTTGGTGGATTGATCAAGTTAATAGGGAAAGTGCCTCCAAGTGTGGTTAGGGGTGTCAATTCCAAGCCCACACCTGTAGGCCCGACCGAGCCTAACACGTTTATGGTCTGACCTGGACAAGCCCGATTAATAAACATGTCGGGTCTAAGCTAGGCCCGTTTATAAATAGGTAGTACACGGTGCAAAGGGTAAGCCCGATGGGTCTCCCAACCAGTCCAACCCATTTACAAGCCCGACTCGAATCGACACATTTAGCCCGACCATTTATTTAGGTATTTTGATTTTTTTGAGATAGAATAGGGTATATATTGATATTTTTATCAATTATTGATTATAACCAAGTGTAATATTTTTTCAAAATTGTTGATATTCTAACAAAATAAATTAAAATATCTTAAATCTAAGAAAAATAAAGATCGTTTAAGGCTTTCTTGGTACATTACCTTATTTAAGGCCCGATTAACCCGATCAGGAGAAGCCCAATTAAAGCCCAGAATCCAACCGAGCTCGATACAACACCGATTGATACCAATTCATTCCTTAAAAAGGTAAGTCATGGTCCGAAAGCATAAGCCCACCAGATCCGACTAGGTCCGACCAGACCGATTGACACCCTTAGGGGGTGTTTGGTTCGGTAAATCAAATGGTGTATATATCGGATATGAATGTCAATCTTTTGATAAACATTCTTCTGAGCTATGTTTCTTTCTAAAAAATTGTTTGGTTGCCTTGAGGTAGGGGTGTCAATAGGTCGGTCCGGCTCGGTTTCGGTCCGGGTTGAGTCGATTTCGGTGTGGGAAAGCTGAAATCGAAACCGAACTAATAAGGAAATTCTTGTTTCAGTTTGGTTTCGGTTTCGGTGCAGTTTGGTTTCGGTTTGTCTTCGGTTTCTTAAATCGATTTGTAACCGAGTTGGTTTTGGTTTTTGGTCCAGTTTGGATTCGACTTTCAATACAAATGTATACAAAACTATGCAAATTTTGATTTTTTTTAATGAATTTTGGAGTGTTTCGGTTTCTTACCGGTTTGGTTTCAGTTTCGGTCTGGGTTTTGAGCCAATTTCGGTTTGGTTTCGGGTTCATCCATTTTTTGGTGCCGTTCGGTTTGGTTTTGGGGTTGCAATACTCCAAACCGAACAGAACCAATAAGGTTTCGGTTCGGTTCGATCCGTGTTGTTATCGGTTTAGTCTGATCAGTTTTACCGATTCAGTTTAAGAATTGACACCCCTACCTTAAGGCTAGTACATGTTTCTCGCGGATTGAGATATTGGCTTCTGTAGAGAACTTCTTTCTGCTTTCTCTTTTTATATTAGATGGTAAAAAGATTGCTCAAATCTGAGTTTAAGTGTTGAGGTAAACTCAGATTTGAAACACATCCTTCGTAATATGGTCATTCATGGAAAGTAGGATGTTCACTTATGAGGGTCAATCTAGTAAAACTAAATAGTTCAAAAAATTAGAATTATCATTATAAAGAATGTCATCCCAAAGATTTATCAAACCAAACACCCCCTTAAGCGTCGTGGTGGAGCCAATCGTAATAGAACGTTGGCCCACGCATTTAGGTGAGATCGCATAATTGACTCTTCCCCCACTAGGAGTTGGCCTATTCCATTCCGATTCCCGAAACTATGGTTAAGGAGGGACGCACGTCGCAAGTCGTAGTGGGTGGAAATAGAAGTGAAGGAGGGAAGAACGGAAGCACGTGCGAGAAGCCAGGTGTTGAGATTCGGGGACTACGAGGGCGGAGATACCGTGATATTGTTACACAGTGGTAGTGCTTGACTGGCTTTCCGTGACGTGCCAAAGCGGTCAGAGTCAGACTCGTGCGTCGGCCGTTGGGAGCTGAGCGATGTGGACAGTGGACCCCACAAAAGATATGGGCGTGTGAGTGAGCCGACTCCAGCTGTCACGTTGGCTGTGAGAGAAAAAAAGAGATGAGTGGAAAAAATATGATTGAAGTGAATTTCCCTAAAAGCCCTTACCCCCTTCCAAAGGCAGGCAAGTCCAAAGGAGCTTATCAGCAGAACAGGGACACAGGGTTGCGCACATGGGGGGTCATCCCTCTCAAACAGTCTCAGATATGAGAGAGAGAGAGAGAGAGAGAGAGAGAGAGTTGCACAACCCCCTTTTTCTCAACTCCCTCGCTCATTTATATCTCACCGAGACCTTCTCCTCTCTTTGTCCTTCTCACCATCAAAACCAGCTCCTGAGGATCCCGGCCACAGTTGAGAGAGAGTTAATGGATCGGAGGTGTTGCAGAGATACGTGCATTGGAAGGAGACGAGAGGTAGTATTGTCAAACAAAAAAATGTCACGAAGACCGAGGAGAATTAATAGAAGGGTGATGATCAGTAGTGGTGGGCATCGTCTTGGTTCGTCCATCCGAATGAAGGTGAGGAGATTGCAGAAGCTAATCCCAGGTGGTCGAGGGCTGCAGCCCAATCGCCTTTTCCTTCGCACCGCCGATTACATCTTGCATTTGAGGTTTCAACTTCACGTTCTGCAAGCTCTTTCCAACTTGTACATTCCCTGATCATCATCATCATCATATTCATCCATCCCCCTACACCAAACTATATTGTTTTTTTTACTCTCTCTCTCTCTCTCTCTCTCCCCCCACCCCTTTACTTTTCATTCTTCACATATTGATGTTAATGGTTGTTATTTTTTATTTCCTAAAGATATTCATTCCTGTGTTATTGGTGATGATATCAGCTATCTATAAATGTTGCTTAATTCCATTTTTGTTAGCTCTAAAATGTGCCATCGTTTTCACTCTTTTTTTGAAGGGTTTTTTCTGTTACTGTTATCTTCTTCCTAACTATTTCTTGTCGATCATGGTGGAGACTGAAATCCATGCTGGTGTTCTTGACATGGTGTTTCCAATAATAGCAACATATTTGGGTTTCCGTAGCTAAAAATTTCCTCTCTCTCTCTAGGTTTGGAAGGAGGGCGAAGGATGAGTCCCAACTCTCGCCTGGTTTGTCAGATTTGGGATTTTTTTTTTCTTTAACTGCAAAATTATATCCTCTGCACTGAGTGTCGCCATGCGATGAGCATTGGATAGCCGAGAGGACCTTGGTGCAAGTGCCCGAATGGTCTCGGCCATCCATGCTTACCACATCGCAGCACTCACTATAGAGAATAATCACATCATTTTATCCTCAAAGGTCTCTCAAGTAACTAGAACTTGATTTGCCTCCTTAGGGAACAATCACATCATTGTATCCTGAAGTCTTCCTCCATCTTCCCCTCAGAACACTCCTTTCCTTGAGGGTAGATCCTTTGTCCCTTCCTCTCCCCCTTATGAGGGGTTTTTGTATGTATTTTCTTTGAATTTAATAATGAAAAAAGAAATAAAAATCAGAGTAGGCAGCAGTCTTCTCATAACCTTAATTTTTAGAGATAATTTTCCGTCATCTTGTTTCAATCAAGAATATTGAAAGCACAATCACAGTTGAGCTTATGCTTCTCCACCTCTATGTTGGGTTTTATGTCTTGTATTTTATGATATCATATAATTATCATTGGGATTGGATGGTGATTAGGGTTTTCGTTTCCTATATATTGTCTCTGTGGAAAAAATTGAGATCTATTTGTAAGATGGAGATTCCAATTACACTTCCGGCCTTCGTCAATGCCAAAACTAGTCTCAAGTCCTCCCTACCTTAAAAAAAATAAAAATTGATTCAGTTAAAATGGCACCCCTTCAGTGACGTCACCATTTTATCTTGTTTTCTCATAAAAATAAAGAGAAAAAAAATCCGGCCCAAAAATGGAGCAACAGGCTATGGGCTCGAGCCCAGTCATCACAACCAGACCTAGAACATACATGAGACTCTGAATTTGAGGCCCAAACAACGGCCCATCGCGTCACATATAATAATAATTAGATGTTCCACAGTTGGCAAGTCGAGGTGATTAGCAGTCATGCAAAAATTAATAGTAGTACTCGAGGGAGAACATGAGCTAGCAATCTCATCACAACACTTAAACCAACGGGAATGAAAGGGGTCTTAAGAAATACACATTTATTACAAGAAATCCAAACATAGTACATGGTTAAATTATTGCAGCAACGGAAATAAAAGATGAATTTTGTCTGATTTTAATGAGAGCGGATCAGGTTCTTATATATACAATCCTAATCCACACACAAGAAAAACCAGCTTGATTCTGATTTAGATTAATTATGATCAAACTCGTCCACGGTTTTGAAAAGAAGAAAATAAAAAAAAATCAAAAATTAATAAAGGGAAGGGTTTTCACACACTGAAACATAAGTCGAGGACGAGCTTTCTTTTGCCATCAATAATTAAATAAGGAAAACTGGTGAGCCAAATTGCACTGTTTTTCTTTTCTTCGTAAGGAAAAAAAAAAAGTGGTTCAAGGTTGACTGTTTGACCATTGATGATAACTCGTGCCATCGAGGGTCTACAATAAGCCCAGCCCATGTTTGGTTGGGCTTGGTGAATGATTTTCAATGCAAGCCCTGCCCAAAGCCTAGCAGAGACCAAATCATGTAATGGGACAGATTCATATATGAAGTTTAGCCATGTTTTTCATATCGGATCCATGTAGTCCATTCCATTTAATTGGGATAAGATTATGATTATTGTTGTTGTAGTATTGGACTTGACATATAGATCTCAAAGCTCCTCTATTCACATGTTGAATTTCAGTCCTATCAAATTTTGTCCAAAGGGTGCATAGGATTACAAATGGGTGTATGAGTATATGCCGTAGAATATGACACTAAACGAAAGGGTAAATGACTGAATTTGATACTTAAATTTTTGACACATGGCCAAGCTGTTACAATAAAATATATATATCATACTATCATACTATTATATAAAAGTATGTACTCATGTTTCGTGGCTAATCTTTTCTTTGACTTTTTTACCCCTCTTACTTATTTAAATACATCATATTTTTCATTATCTTTTTAGTCAATTCTTTTTTTTTTTCGATATTTTTGGTACCCTTTATATATATTTTTAATATTTATATATTTTCTAAATTTTAGTTTCTTTATTCTTATCACATCCCTTTCCTTATCTCTCCCTCATTTTTTCCTACTTTCCTTTTCTTCCTCCCCTCTCACACGTTCTCTTAAGTTGGTCTCTTTTTTCTTAAAATCTATATTTTGAAGAGTTTTCATAATACAAAAAAAATTCTTTCTAAAATTTCTCCCTCCTCTCTCTCACGTTCCTCTTTCCCACTTTCCCACTTTCCTTTTGAAACTGTTTTCCTTCTACCAAAAAATATTTATTTTCCACATTTGTCACTCACGTTCCCCTCTCTCTCTCTCTCTCTCTCTCTCTCTCTCATCTTTTATTATATTCTTTCTTTATTAATTTACTTCTCTCTTCACTATCTTGCTATATTTTATCTCTTTCTATTTTTACTAAAACAAATCTATATATTTCTATATTCTCTCCTCTCAATTGCTTTTCTAATTTCGTTTAACTTCTTTATCAATAAAAAATATTAAAAAAAAAATTAGTTTCCTTATAATCTCCAACTCTCATACGGTTAAACCCCCTTTCTACCAAAAGAATTCTCACGATTCTCTCTCTCTCTCTCTCTCTCTCTCTCTTCTTTTGAAACTCTTTTCCTTGGACTATTTTATCTTTCTTATTTATTTAAATACCTTAAATTCTTCATTATCATTTTTTTCATATTCCTTATTGTTTCTATTCTTTTTGGTACCCTCCACTTTCTCTAAATCTTTAATGCATCCATTTTTCCCAAAAATAAAAGATCTTGTAAATCTTTCATTATCACTTTTTTCATAGACCTTATTGTTTCTATTCTTTTTTGGTACCCTCCACTTTCTCTAAATCTTTAATGCATCCATTTATCCCAAAAATAGAAGATCTTGTAAATCTTTCATTATTACTTTTTTCATATACCTTATTGTTTCTATTCTTTTTTGGTACCCTCCACTTTCTCTAAATCTTTAATGCATCCATTTTTTCCAAAAATAAAAGATCTTGTAAATCTTTTAAAATTTAATTACTATAACTAAATATCTCAACCATCTATTGCTTCTTTCCTCCATTTGAAATTAGATTATTCAGTCGGAATAACTTTATAAGCTTCTCGT
This sequence comes from Macadamia integrifolia, assembly GCF_013358625.1. Classification (NCBI taxonomy): domain Eukaryota; kingdom Viridiplantae; phylum Streptophyta; class Magnoliopsida; order Proteales; family Proteaceae; genus Macadamia; species Macadamia integrifolia. The sequence continues at coordinate 37,300,505 of NC_056559.1, read as the reverse complement.
TTTCGAACCGAACTCTCTATCCTCCCATCCGATTCTAACGACTCTTGCCAACCATTAGAGCAGCTGCAACCATGGCCGAAAAACAACCAAAGGGAAAGGGAATTGTCGAGATGGCCGTAGGCTACAGTTAATATGAGTGTGCTTTCCTTACCTCTCTCTGTCTTATCTCTGTTTTCTTTGTTTAGCACAATTCTGTGACTAAGCGATTGGAGTATTTCATCATTATTCAATCGAAATGGTTTCCACAAGCAAGACATGAATACAGCAACAATTCAACACTGCAAGTTTGCTATCTCTTCCAATTCAATTCCTGATTTCCGAAGAGGTATTTGTATTTGGGTAATTTTATTAGTATGCAACTATCCTTCTCTCCCTTTCTTCTCTTATTTCTGAAAGTGGGAAAGAAGAAATTTTTTTTTTTTTTTTTGAAAAATTAATTTGGGATTGCAATTTTGGTTCCTTCAAAATTGAAAGTTTCATTGTCATTAGCCTATATTTCACTTTCCTCATGTTATTTGACTTCTTTTTATTTACTTAGTTCTCATCCCTGAAGTTCTACAGCTAATGCAATCAATAAGGTAACCTGCAAATCCAAAACAAAGAGAGAGAGAGAGAGAGAGAGGGCAGCAACTTTCATATCCAATTTATGATATATAGACTTCGATAGGAAATTTTGGGCTGTGGAGGAGAGTTTAGTGAGTCAATGATTTTTTTATAGAGTTTTTAATACTGGAAAATATTTCAATATTGCCTTTTTGGTAAAGTCAAGTGTAACTTTTTCCTTTTTCTTCAATCTTACAGCTTGAGTTTGTATCTTAAGACTTTTATATTCTTTGCCCAATCTGTGTAATAGATGCTTCCCAGGTTTTCAATTTTGTTCATGTTAGTGCATTATTATAATTGAACAAATTCTTTAATATCAAATGTTCGGTATTCCCATAAATTCATTATAGGTTTCCTATTTTTATAACCTAGAACATGATTTTTATTAACAATCATCAATCCTATATCTTCAAACTTATTGTAGGATCATCTCTAAATTTTGCAGTGTCATTGGTTGCTGCCAAAATGTTCTTATGTTAGTAAATGTCCATGATTCTTTTCTGCAGGATCAATTGGGCGATGCTTTACATTGAATTAGGCAAGTTATAGGCCTTGTATGTGGGTTGCTGTGGGGTGCTGCCCCTTTCGTTGGAGCTATATGGATTGTCATGTAAGTTCAAATATACAGACCTTTCGCAATACCATTGTATTGAATATGCCTCTTTTCAAATTAGATATACTCTGCCTTTGTCTTTAAAATATTTTCAGATTTCATGGATCATGCACCAAACTTCATTCACTTTATTTTTGCAAATTCTATTAACGTGGATATGGTTCCTATTCAGCTATATTGTTTACATTATTAAATTATCGTATAGGTTCATCTCTTGGCAAGGATCATCTTTGAATTTGAGTTTGGCACTATAAAGTGTCTATGTGCTATTTTTGTTACACATGTGCCCTGACTCGGTCTAATTTGAACTGTTGTCCCAGAGTCTTTCTTAAACTGTTATTAAGAATGATAAATTCCTTGGGTTTAAGTTAAATGTCTTGTTGCACAAAATTTTTTTTTTTATTTTGGTATAACATTCTCACATTTTTTAATTTGTTTAATCTTTTTGTCTAGGTTGTTGATATATTTCTTATTGTGTTCTGTGAAGTTGGTATGGTATGGATTTCTCGATTACTTTTTTATTTGAATTCCATATATAGGGTCTATAACCTTAAACATGTCCCCCATTCTGCATAGTGTTTACTTCCAATAGATTTACTTTTTAAAATCTAGGCTTGTTCAAATTGTAACTCAATTGCCTTTCCTTTATTAGATCACTATGCCACCAAAATATATAGGAACTGACACTCAACGTCAAAGATAAAATGGAGATAAAAGGACCATTAGAGAAACCCTGCATACAAATAAAAGAAACAAAAATCAGGCATGGCTACTGAAAGCCCAACTTGCCGAATCAAGTTCTACAACTTCAAATTCTGGTTAGTATTAGAATAATTATATTTTAAAAATGATTAAGATTAATTTGATTTTTCTTTATTTATTATTATTATTTTTTTTTGGGACACAGGAGTATTTGAAGCACAAAATTCTACAGTATATGTACTTAAAAAAGTACCTCCATGTACCAATTGTGAAGCAAAGAAATTTGAATATGAACCACCTTCATTCTGTTGTTGTAATGGAAATGTTGTTTTGGCATCTACAACGGTTCCAGATGAATTATATACTTTATTTACTTCTCAAACATCTGAAGCCATTGAATTCTGTAGATATATACATGCTTACAATAGTATATTTTCCTTCACATCTCTTGGAGTTTATGTCGACAAAGATCTTGCAAATGGAAAAGATGGTATATATATCTTTAGAGCTCAAGGACAATTATATCATGATTTGCCTCCAATTTTGCCGGAAAAAGACAATCCATGTTATTTGCAATTATATCTTTATGATACTGATAATGAACTTAAGAATAGGATGAAAGTGTTACAAGATTCAAAACTCAAAGAGCCTATTGTGTCAAAACTAATGGATATTCTATCAATTAATCCATATGCAAGGTTCTTTAAAAGTTTGAAAGACGTTCATTTGTTGGAGAATAATGAGATTATAATCACAAGTGACGTAAATCTTGATCAGAGAGTTTACAATTTACCATCAGTCGACCAAGTTGCAGCTATTTGGGTAGAAGGAAATAATCCCCATAGAACTGAAAATTGTGATATAGTAATAGAAGGACATTCAGGGAAGAAACATCGAGTGGTACATTATTATGGTTGTTATGATGCCTTACAATATCATCTTTTATATCCAAATGGGGAAGTCAGCTGGCACAGAGCATTAAACAAAAGAATGTAACAGGTAGAGTTTTGCATGATTTAACAAGCGAGGAGTCTATATTTAATAGAGAAGGCAACTTTTAAGGTATGTTTAACTTTTAGATTTATATTTTTTAATATTTAAGGTTTAAATGTTAAAATAATTTATATATGTCAAATTATAGGATTTGATGAGAGTAACAAGAACAGGGTATCTCCCAGAGCATATTATTGTCATAAGATTTAGATTCGAGATGGTCATCGTTCTATTCTTCTATATGCTGGTCGATTGCTACATCAATATGTTGTAGATATGTATATCAAAATTGAAGCAACACGATTAGATTTTTTTCGAGCAAAACAGTCAAATATCCGAGCAGAATTATATCAAGGAATAGTTGATAGTGTTTTAGCTGGAGAAACAAGAGGTGATCAAGTTGGGACAAAGTTTGTTTTACCTGCATCATTTATTGGAGGACCAAGAGATATGCGTCGAAGGTATCTTGATGCTATAGCTTTAGTACAGAAATATGGAAAACCTGATCTTTTCATCACTATGACATGCAATCCAGACTGGGTTGAGATACAAGAAGAATTAAGACAAGGACAAGTTCCACAAGATAGACCAGATCTTACAGCCAGGATATTTCGAGCAAAATTACATGATCTAAAAGATCAATTATTCAAGAAAGGGATCCTTGGTAAAGTGGCTGCACACGTACATGTTGTTGAATTTCAAAAAAGGGGGTTTCCACATGCACACATACTGATAATTATGCACAAGGACTTCAAGATAACAAATGTTGATGTTTTTGATAAATTTGTATGTGCAGAAATTCCAGATTTTAATGAAGATCCAGTTTTATATGAGAAAGTTATGAAACATATGATGCACGGACCCTGTGGAGATTTGAATAAACTAAATACTTGTATGAGGAATGGAGTGTGTAAGAGTCAATATCCTCGTTCATTTATTGAAAATACCATGCAAGGTAAAGATTCTTACCCTATTTATAGACGAAGAAATACTGGAATACAAGTTAAGGTACGACGACATTATTTGGACAACAAATGGGTTGTTCGTTATAATTCATACCTTTGGACAAGATATGATTGCCATATTAATGTTGAGATATGTTTTGGATTGAAGGCAGTAAAGTACCTATACAAATATGTTTATAAAGGACATGGTCGTGTGGCTGTTTCTATATCACATGGCAATGGAGAATATTTACTTGATGAAATCAAGCAATACAGAGATGCAAGATGGGTGTCAGCACCAGAAGCCATGTGGAGAATTTTTGAATTTAATTTGAATGAAATGTTCCCATATGTTATCAATTTACAATTGCATCTACCCAATAGGCAAATGATATGGTACTGGGAGAAACAAGATTTGAAAAATGTCCTTCATTCAGATAATACATATAAAACAATGCTGACTGAGTTTTTTCAAATGAACTGTGTAGATCCGAAAGCCAAAAAATTTCTGTATAGAGAATTTCCAGAGCATTATGTGTGCAACAAGGAAAAAAAATGCTGGACAGAAAGGAAGATAAAAGAATCAATAGGCCGTGTTAATTCAACCAAACCTTCAGAAGGAGAGAGATTCTATTTAAGATTGTTATTAAATCATGTAAGAGGGCCGACATCCTTTCATAATCTAATGTCTATTGATGGAATCGAATGTTCATCTTTCAAAGAAGCTGCGCAGAAGAGAGGTCTTCTTAAAAGTGATAATGCCATCTCAGAATGTTTAGAAGATTCAGCTTTCTTCAACATGCCAATCATAGTTCGTAAACTTTTTGCAACGATACTTGTTTATTGTGAGCCTGGTGATGTTAGAAAGCTATGGAGTAATCATTATGAAGCATTGTCTGAAGACATTAAGAAAACAAGTGCAGATTCTGAATATCGTACATTAGAAACAATAAGAAATGTGAATTCTTTCTTACAAAGCATGGGAAAAAGTATCAAAGATTATGATTTGCCCCAACTTAAAGAAAATTGCAATCAGTTAAATGGAAAGCAACCAAGAGAAATTGTAGATGAATTTTCTATAAAAGTTCCTCCAGAAGATTATGATGCGGCAAATAAGTTGAATCCCGAGCAATACAATGCATACAATGAAATTCTAAACCAAGTGAATGATAACCAAAGTGGCATTTTTTTATTGATGGGCCAGGAGGTGCAGGAAAGACATTTTTATATCGTGCACTACTTGCAATGATAAGATCAAAGAATCAAATTACTCTTGCAACAACAACCTCAGGGGTAGCAGCTGCAATAATGCCAGGAGGTAGGACAGCTCATTCAAGGTTTAAAATTCCAATCAGTATCGATGATTCAAGTGTTTGCAATTTTTCAAAACAAAGTGCCACAGCTAAGTTAATAAGAAAAACAAAACTTATCATATGGGATGAAGCGCCAATGGCAAAACGTCAAGCAATTGAAGCACTTGATAGGACATTGCAGGATATAACAAACAACTCATAACCATTTGGAGGAAAGGTTGTCATATTCGGAGGAGATTTTAGGCAAGTACTTCCAGTGGTTCCTCGTGGTACGAGAACAGAAACTGTGGATGCAAGTTTAGTAATGTCATATTTATGGCCAAAAATGAAGAAATTGCAATTGACAACCAATATGAGGGCAATCAGTGATTCTATTACGTGTTACACAGTAGCCATGTGGGCTTTTTATATGGGCCCCCAGATTGAAAGAGTTCAATTTATGAATATTGTCTTGGACTAGCATTCAATTTCTGTGAAATTAGGATGCAGCCAGATCATTATCTTTTTCTTTTATTTTATTTTTTATTTTTGAATTTTTTATGTACAAGTTGTGTACAGATTATAAGTACAACACAAAGTAGTCATAACCTGCTACCACTCAGACCTCCACTTTCACCACATGAGGTGCTGAACCTGTATTACCACCACCTTCAAAACCAGTAATCACCGGCATATCATATTCTAACCACCTTCGAAACCAATTTCTGTTATTAGTTAATCATAATAGAAAATAGTGAATTTTTATTAGTAATAAACAGTGAAAACACATTGAATAGGAACCATGTCCCCTTTCCCAAACCTCATGTCTATCTGTCGAAGGTTGGGCCTTGGGCTGTGGACCTATTGGTCTCGAGTTAGATTGGCTGCATATACACATGTGTATTTCGATGATTGTATTTTTCAAGCCCAAGGTTTCTATCTACACTATCGAGAGAGCTGCAGCCATACTCTGTGTTCAGGAAAAAAATATATGAGCTTGAAATAATCCCAACCTTGGGCTTGAAAAATATATGACTTGCATATACACGTGTGTATTTAGATGATTGTATTAGATTAGTGTATTTGGATGTTAATGATTTATTTTACTTTTATTTAAAATATGATTTCCTATAGTCAATTTTTCTTTATTTTGATTAAAATTAGATTGTTTTTCCTAATACATTGCACTAATCTAATACATACTTTTTTACAGGAAATATGACAATATTAACCAATATTAATCAATTAAAGGCAAATGACAAGAATTGGAAAATAAAGGCGTTCGTACTGACAAAAACTGGAATCATTACTTACAATAATTCGAACGGATCTGGAAAGCTACAAAAAATTACTTTAATGGATGAGGAGGTACGTTGAAATATTTTTTTAATATTATTCATTTTTTAATTTATATTTTTCAACATCTTAAATCATTTGTATTTTGCAGGGAACAAAAATTCAAGCAATAATGTTCAATGATATTGTTGATCAATTAGTTGACACGTTGGTTATAGGAATGACTTATTTCATATCTGATGCAACTGTCAAAAGAGTCAATCCAAAGTTCACAAATGTAAATAAAGAACATGAATTGACTATAAACAACAATACAAAAATTGAAGAAGTTGATGTCCACTTAAATGTAGAAAAATCAAGATATCAATTCATCAAGATCAATGAATTGAAATGGGACATTGATAAGAGCAATAAATTATTAGGTAAGAAGTTATATTTCATTATTTATGAAGAAAAATGATATTTTGGTTTTTACACAATAATGCACTAATCACTTATAATTATTCAAATTAATAAGATACTAACCTCATTCTTTTAATTGTTTTGTCCAGATATTATTGGAATTCTTGTAGAGGTACAAAATGTGTTCTCCATAACAACAACGAAAGGCGTGAAAACGAATAAGAGATAAATTAAAATAATCGAAAAAGAGTAAGTTTCTCACATTTATAAATATAATTTATATCATTATTTTTATTTTTATTTTTATTTTTACTAATCATAACACTAAATTTATATTATCAATAGATCTGCTCTAGTAATGCTCACGTTATGGGACAATTATGCAATAAATGAAGGAAGCAAATTGATGGATATTATAGGAGAAAATCCTATGATTGCTTTTTCATCAATTAAACAGATAGACTACCAAGGTAATGTATATATATTAATAAACATTATATATTTATTTTAATAAACTAAACAACTTTAAAATGTGCAGGTGGCTCACTTGGTACAACAACATTTACAACAATTGATATAAATCCAATGATCACAGATGCGGATGAATTAAAAAAATGGTATATAATAAATTTATTCAAATTATTATACATTGATTTATTTATTTTCAATATATATAACAATATTAAAATTTATTGTGCAGGTTCACATAAAAAAATGGATCGAAGAAAATACTTCTCAAAGCTTCTAACGAAGATAAATACAAGAAAGTTGAAAGGATTGAAATGAAAGATTTAATGGACAAAGAATATAAAACAATCCTGGTAAGAAAAAAATTACATCAATTTAATTTATTTATTTATATCGAAGTCATATGATTCCAGTATATTTTATTTATATCATCTAACATCTACATATTTGTAGAATCAATATTATTATTTTGAAGGAAATATTGAAAATCTGGAGAGTGAAAAGCTATGGTACAATGCATGCAAAACATGCAAAAAAAAGGTACAATTAAAGGGAGATCATGCAACATATGACAAATGTCAAAATGATGATACAGAATATACACAGAAGTAAGTATTCTACTCAATTTCATTAATATTTATCATATTTTCTTTAATAATATAGAAAACTAATAAATTTTAATCATTGATAGGTACTTCGGAAAATTCAAGATCAAAGACTCAACTGAAATAATAACTGTGACAATCTTTGAGGAACTTGAAACACTTATAGGATGTTCAGCAATTGAATATGCAAGATCACCAGAAAAGGTATAAATATTAAATGTTAGTTTGATTTTTATAATTATATTAAAAAAATTATTATATTAATATATAGTGATAATAACAAATTTGTTTTCATGTGTTGCAGTACAAACAAAAATTGGATGTGTGCCTATCAAAGAACTATTATTTCTACTTCAAAATGGATTCAAAAAATGAAGGAAGTCGAAAATCAAGAAGCATTGTTATAGATACTATGAAAGAACGAAATGCGCACAAAAGAAGCATCATAGATGTTGAGGACGATGAAGACAAAAAAGGAAAAAAAATTAAAATAGAAAAAGATTAAGCAATACCATTTGATCTTTATCCCAAAACAATTATTATTTATTGCAGCAAATATTCATGGGCTTCTTCAAATAATTTTAAATTTTAAACTTATGTTACAAATGTAGGAGATTTAGATACTCTATTTCAAATAATCTCTCTTTTATTTCTATAAATTTAAGTTATTGCATTCTTGATTTATCTCTAAAAATTTAAATGGAAAATCTCTCTCTCTCTCTCTCTCTCTCTCTCTCTCTCACACACACACACACACACACACACACACAAAACGTAAGAGAAACAAATGAAACTTTGATTTAAAATTACTCATTTATGCTCTCACATGCATTTTCACGACTCTCTCTCTCTCTCTCTCTCTCTCTCTCTCTCAACATAAGAGAACAAATGAAACTTTGAATTAATATTACTCATTTTTGTTCCCACGTGCATTTGCACGTGTATTTCTTACTAGTATATATATATATATATATATATATATTTTAACTCTCTTTCTAATATTGATACTTGATCCAGATTGATCAGATATCAATATCGATTTCAGGCAATACTATCGATACGACCGTTCCAATATCAGAACCTTGAGTGGGAGTTTGGTATAATATTTCTCTCCAAAACAAGCAAAATAACTGAGTGAGCCATGAATCTTTGATAAATACCCATATTTTTTTGGATAGAAAGATTGCCCACTACTTTATTTTTCAATAATGGTCAATTTTTTTTTTCTTTGGTAGAATTTAGTGTCCATGTCAAATAATTTAATAAAACAAACCCAAGAATCAGCCCATTACAATTGTTTTCAATAAAACCCTTTACTTTGTCTTGGAAGAAACCCATTTAACACGTAACTCCATTAATGCTAAATTTTACTGTAGGCTCCGTTTGTTTCGATGTGCAAAATTTATATTAAAATTAGATTTTTCCTATGTTTATTTTGTAACTTGAAATTTTTTTGGTCTTTTTCGAAAAATAACCAGACATATTTTACGCTTAAAATGGGTGGACAACAAGCTTGGAAAACTATTATGGTCTTCCCCGAGGAAATCAAGGAAAATGGTTCGATACTCACGCCATCCTCCCTCGCTTCCAAAAATCATCTTTCATAAATTTCTACTCTGCAACCTTCTTCAGCCTTGATCGAAAAAACCATCTTCGATCCATCTCCTCACGAAGTGAAGGTAATTCCTTCCTCTCTCTCTCTCTCTCTCTCTCTCTCTCTCGGTTTTCTTTCTATGTTTCTTCTCATCAAGCTCGTGAAATTCCATTACTGCTGATAACAAAACTGCTTGTCCTAGTTATTCTTTACACTTCATTTGGAATTAAATGTTAACAATTTGTTTTAATTGTCAAAATCTCAGCTCTCAGTATAGAGTGTCGTGTGTATCAGTCTTGGTTCTTTCAGGAATTCTTGCAGAATTGATGCCATCTCCCTGTAGAGAATCTCTAATGAACAGCTTAGAAGAGTCATTTGAAATTATTTATTATGTCGACCAGAAGATTATTGATAATACAAGCATGGATGATGAAACAACTGGTTCCGAAGTAAGTTTCTCTCTCCTAAATTCAAGGGCTGCTCCTCATTATTGAAGAAATTCGAGGAATCCGATTTGGAGCAACAGAACGGCTGTTGGGTTATTCTTAGGGATGCTCTAGACGCTATAGAAGAGAAATATGATCTAGATGTTCATTATCAGTAGATCGGAAGCTCCGAAGAACCTCCAAAGCAAAGCGAGATCTAGGGTTTCCCGAAGACACAGACGGAGACGAGGAGAGAGAGAGTTAATGGGCTTCAGCCTAGAAACCTATTGACAAACTTTAATGGATTTGGACTTTAGGCCCATCATCATATTACCCTAATGCCTAATGGATCATGAGCAAAACCTCTCTGCCACCCTTACATGGAGCCCACCAACTCTCAACAAAGAATTCACACAGTAGAGGTCCAAGGGGATGGAGACGAATTGTGATCATGGTGGGCTGGATGGACATTTTGGGCCTTTGGACTCTTCCAGTGTTTGCCTACATTTATACAAAGTCCAAAACCACAGTCGGTCCATAGCAGACTCTTTTTGTAATTGAGCCCAAGTCCAAGCCCAAGCCCAAGGATGCTGCTGAGTGCGCTCTCTATGCCGCAAATGTTGTGGTAACTTGCAATCAATTCCATCTCTTCCGTTTATCGCTGTTCACATCTTTTAGTGCGCGTCCTTATTCCGTTTGTTTAGAGATTCCTTCCCCGTATCTTCATTGACGGGTTTTTTAAATTTACTGGCTTTATATTGTAGGTTATGGTTGATGTATATATGTGGGGTAACGGGTTGTCAAGAAGCTGTGAGAGTTTTGGTTTTTGGTACATAAGCTATGAAAGTTGAAAGCAAAGAAAAATGTTTTCCCTCTTGCAAACAAATGCTGGAAAATGTTATTGTAATATTTGACATCCTATTTTCCCTCTTACAAACAAATGCTGGAAAATATTTCAACACGTAAAATTTTACATCCTCGATCCCTTCTTCCTCATGGATTATGGACCCTTCGGTCGTCCTCGGTGCTGGTCAAGGTTTTAAAATTTGGATTAATTTCAATTGATGTCGATAAGGAAAGGATTGGATTGGGATCGGTCTCAACCATATTGGTTGGATCGGTCTTAACCTTGACTAAAAAAAAATCGGTTGAAAAATTTTGCTTTTTAGACCATTTTTCCCTTATTACACCAGTGGATTGGTATGGATTGACGTCAAAGATCGATCTCAATTAATACCGATCCAATCCAAGTGATCTGACCAAATCGGTCTCATTTTTAAAACCATAGTGCTCATTGTCGAAGGCATAATTGTAAAAGGGAAGAATATAAAGAAACAGATGGGCAGGTTAACATCTAGGGTTCGACTTTCTTGCTTCAATTGTTTATGTTGGCATAAATATCTATGGTGCCTTTCTCTCTCTTGATTTCTTCATACGGGAAAACAGCTGTAGTTAGGGAACTTGTTCTCTTTCGGGGAGTGTGCCTCTGCATTTGGGTGTGCAAAATGATCACCACACCCTCGTGATCGTGGTCAATCCTTATGCATGTGCTATATTGGCTGGGGCATTGGCACAGGTGCATGCTCTCAGATAGAGTTCATTTTCACCTGTGTTCGGGCTCCGCGCAGGTGAAGGCGAGTTCAGGTCATGAGGGCCAAATGGGCACCTCTACTGCAGCATCCACTTGGTCCACTTGGATGCCCGTGTATGTGCTCCTAACGTGGGCCAAACATCCTTACAACAAACCTCGTCCTGATTGAGTTCTTGCCTAGCTGCGTAGTGTAATAAACTAGCATCTCTCGGTCTATTTCTCCTCCTACAAAAATACAGATATATATGTCATTTCGTAGGAAGGGATTGGGCTGCGATAGGGGTGGGGTAGGGCTGAGCTTTTCAAAACCCTAACCCAACCTTGGATCCTTTTAGTTTAGCCTAGGCCAACCCTGGTTGGCCCTAATCAGGTCGGGCTAGATTGGGTTGGCCTTGTTATGCCAGCCAAGGCTGGAAATGGCTTTGATTGGAGCTAACCTTGGTAACCCTAGTACTTTTAAAAAATTATCTTTATCTCAAGTCAACTCACCCGTCTATTACATGAAAAAAGATATGCAAATCCCTTTGGCTCATGTCAAACATATATATTTAACCCATGTTTAAGCACACACATAATTATCACAAGTAGAGCTTATAGTAGAACCTAACTAGGGTTGGCCTGGGCTCAACCCGAGGCAAAGCCCTAGCCTTGGGACTGAAATCTCCAACCCTAGAAAGGTTTGGGCTCAGGGTGCATCCAAGCTCACAGGGACAAACTTGTACCCTTAAGAGAGGAGGAGAGTGGAAGTAGACAGACACTGAAGGCACTTTTTTACGTACGTTAAATTGATCATAATGGGACTCAATAGTGAGCATCTGTCGTTTACAAATACATATCCAATTAATGAGAAAATCATATTGGATCAATGAACAAGAAGGTGATGTACTCTTTCAGCACTTGAGCGGCATTACTGTATCCATCATCATGTTTATATATGACATCCATCATACGCGTAAAATTGACAATCTGCATCAGAAATGGCATTAATGGAACGGGACTCCTACTTGGTTTGATGCACTCTTCGTTTATATCTTTCCATGCCTTCTCCACTCTTCTATGAAGCTCATCACATGCCTCTTGCTCTGTCACTCTATGTTGTTTCATATAGCACTCAACACTCGAACAAACATCTCCTCTCGCTTGCTCTACCTTCATTCAAATATTAGAATTCAATGTTAGATTGTGGGTCGAAACAACCTCTCGAAATTCTCAGGGTAAACCGGCTGCATAATTCTCTCTCCCATACCTCGTACATGCAGGAACCTCATGCACCAGGTACACTTTAGATATATATATATATATTTATGCATCATGCATCACTGATTTACTTATCGGTCAATACTAAACTAATATGGTATTAGTGAAATGGCTATGAACCCTAGATTTTAGGTAAATAATTTAGGTTTTATTTACCTTGTGGGATGCAATATCATCCATAAGCCGGCATATTAATGCCGAAGCCCTAATAAGTTTAGGATCATCAATGGCCCAGTCTAACGTCTCCTTTGTGACAATATCTCCCATGCAAACAAAGGATGTGACTATAAGCATAGGATAACCACAGGAGGTTAATGCAATTCCCATATACTCTTCAAACGTTGGAATGCATCCTTCATTAAACCATAAGGCTTCTATTAAGTATGATCTGACCTGCCTCTTCATCTGGAATAAAACCAAACAATTAAACATGATTTTAGGTTTTAACATTAATTGTTAAGAAAAGAAATGAATTCTAGTAGGATCTTTTTCTATGTGGGTTTGGTTCTTTGCCTATACAGTGTCAATCTGTAGCCATCTAAGAATGCCTGGACATTAATCCCATAGATTCAAATTTTTATTCTTTATATATCAATTCATTAGCAAAAAAAAGTTCAGAAAAAGAATAACACAGTATGGATGACGCACTGCCTCTATTGCATAATTAACTCGATAAGATTGTCCTTTCTTTATCAGATTTTGCTTGATCTCATTGTAAACATCTAGAAGTGCAGAATAAAGCACTTTCATGTATTCGGGAAGTTGCTCCATGCCGCTTATGTCCCACCTAAAAAATTGAACATTCCATTCAAACTATGAAGTTCACTTTAAATCAACAGAGTATAATTTTGTGTGTGTGTATATATATATATATATATATATTCTAAATAAATAAATCTAAAGGGAAAATAAGACTAAACTTATATTGAACACTTTCACTTGAGTTAAAGCATATATGTTTGGCCTGGATACTAGTCCTTAGATAAAAAACAAGAGAACATATATGGATATAGACAGCTAAACATACACAAGTATATGTCTCAAACCTGTCAATTGCATCTGTGAAGAGCTTAAGTTCTTCAAGTGTGCCATATACATCGTAGGTATCATCAATGATTGAAGTCATGGTTATAACTTTGGTTAAGATCATTCTAGCAAGAGAGTAATGTGTCTCAAAATAGACCCCCACTATCCAAAAATAACATTCCACGAGTCGGTCTCTAGCATAAGGGAGTTTAGTTGCGAAGTCTAAATCTTTCCACCATCTGCAATAGTATATATATGAACATGAGTAGTGTATATAAATAGTAACCCTATTATTTGTTACCGTTTCACCTAAAATCTTGAACTGTAAGGGAAAGACTGTGAAAAAAGAAAAAAGGTTACAATGACAAAAACTAAACCCACCTTGAGAGTTGGCTTAGCTCTTGCCGATGAATTAACTGCAGTGAATTGAAATCCAACTTAGCAAGCTTCAGCAGCGTCTCATTCTTTGTCTTAAATTCTTGATAAACAGTGATGTAATGCCTAGCTTCTAATCTTGGCATGCCCTTGTGGAGGGGTTGTTTCAATGCATGAATCACTTGTGTTGCAAGAGGAGGCTTTAAATCAGTAACTATAGATTTAAGTTGAGTGGTTGTGAAGGTCAAGGCTTCATCTAAAATGTCTTCTTCATGTACCTTGAGAAAAGTAGCTTCATACAAGCATAGCATGCCAGGCACATCTTTAATCAATTCCTCGTTGAAGCTGCCTTTGCTATCCTTGAACCTATTGAAAACATCTGCAATATCACCTCCCAACGGTGGAGGACACATGATAGTGAGATGGATGACCATAGAAATACCAACAAGGTAAAACAAGGATGAGAAATTAAGGACTTACTGCAGGAGACATTATACCCTTGTTGTCTCAGTAATCGAAACCATAAAGCAATGGTGTAAAGATGGCTGCAGCCGTCTAAACCATCAACAGGGAGGGCATCATGCATCTTCTCTAACAACTCCTCTATCTCTTCTTCAAACTGGTATGCCACACCAAGCCGTTGTAACGAATCAATCAAGTTCAATTTCTTTGATGGATCATTGGCATCGGCCATTAGCATCCTCCTTACTTCTTCTTTCAGCTCTTCAACATGCTCAGGACAAGCTTCATATACCTGCAACAAATGTATTTTGTTTTTACACTAAGTACAAAGAAACACAATTTTGAATTATAATACATAGACCCTATTCTTTTGGTCCCCCCTCTCATCCTCTCTCTCATTCTCCCTTTCTCAGTTGCAACTTACCATAGCAGGTGGAGCATATTTGAGGAATTGATCACCCCATATGCTAGGATGGTAATTCGCCGACCGACGAATGATATCTGTCTTTGAATTCTGAACCAAATACTCGTGGGCGACAAGAGGAAGAGAATGATGGGAAGACATCTTCCTCAAGGCAGCTAACTATGATACCTGTATTTGCTTGAACTAAAGTAATTGGGGGATACCAAGTACTTGTGTAATCTAATATTTATAGGATGGGGAGGGCTCCCTCTATACCATGTGCAGTTTCAGGCATTGGAAGGAGTTATTATTGAAACCTGTTTTAAGGCGAGAGGTACCACGTAATTTTTCTTTTTCTTGATAAAAGGGTACTATGCACGTACAGTACATCTGAGTGGGAATTCTGTGCAAATCTTTTCTAAATGTGTGTAAATGTCTTCAGCACATGTCAGCATAATCTTTTTACATTTGCGAATCTTGAGTCTTGCATACATGTCTTGGAGATAGCGTTCTTTTGTTTCTATTTAATCAAAAAAAAAAAAACATTTTCCATGAAAAAATCCTTCATCAAATGCCAAGCCACAGTTTTGGTTGAGGTGCCAAAATGATATCCTCATGATAACTCTAGTTTTTGTCGGTGCCATTTTTTCTTTCTTTTTGAACTTTTGAAGGATAAGGAACCAAACTCGTTAATTAGGACAATAATGAAATACAAGCATCTTCCATCATACGTTCAGGTAATCACAATTTATTAGGGGACCCACCTGTCCTCGTGCCTTAATACATAGAATCCTTGTGAAATGTAGCCACAGTTTTTGTCGAGGTGACAATACAAACATCTCCGATCATACATTCAGAGGATCAGAACTATTAGGTATGCCCACGTATCCTCCTAACTTAAACCACAAAAATCCTCATGAAATGATAGCCATTGTTTCCTTTTTTTTATTATTTTTTTGGAATAGCAGGGGCATGATTTTGAGAGAGTGGAGAGTGAGAATCTAATATAAAAACTAATAATTACTACATAATATATATATATATATATATATATATATATATGAAAGAGAGTAGAGAAATATGGAGAGAGAGAGAGATGATGACGTGAGAGTTTAATAAAGATTTTTTTTTAACTCAATAAAGAAACAAATATTTTAAATTTTAGAGAGAGAGAGATGATGGCGTGAGAGTTTATTTTATTTTTTTTAATAGATGGAAGAGTTAAGATTGAGAGATCATGGAGGGTACCAAAGAAATAAAAAAAGTGATAATGAGGAAATTAAGGCATTTAAATTTGAAAGAAAGATAAAATAGCCTAAAAAAGATCAACCATGAAGCATGAGTACGTGCTTTTATATAATAGTATGATAGTATGATATGATATCAATATATTATCCTATCATTTAAAAGAGAGGTGTGTGATATAGATTGGGTTTTTGCTGAAATTGGTGAGTTAATTAGTTCAATTGGGTAATTGAGTTAATGTGTTGTGCTAAACTTGTAAGCGTGCTTTTAATGTTTCACAAAAAACCGCCCCAAAGCAATAGTGGCACCACATTTAGTGACGGTTATCCGGCAGTTAAAAAAATCGCCCCTGAAGGTAGTAAGGGTGTTTTTATAGGTTTAGCGGCAGAAAAAAAACTACCTTAAAAAAGACACTTTTTTTTGTAGTTACTAATCCAATTGTTACTTCAACTAAACCACCACCTATAAAAATTGAAACAAGTTCATTTTACTACAAATGAACAAAATTCAATCTTCACTAAATCAGTCTTAATACCACATGAAAAAAAAAAAAACCCCCCCGTAGTTTAGCATCAATTTGCTTGTACCATTCGTTAATGATGAAAACTAACATACAAGAATAGATTTATAGAAAAGAATATCGAAACAGACATGGTGATAAGCCATTCAAATTCAAAGGTTCAATACCTTTATGTTGAGCGCATCATAAGTCGAATATCAACAATTTCTAAAAAGAATAAGTTGTTAAAAATTAAAGAGAAAAATCAAATAAAATGAAAGCAGAGAAGATGAAAGGAAGGGAATATAGATGATACCATAATGTAATTGAAAGGAAACCATATGCCACAAAAATAGAGTGGAAGAGTTCCAATAGATTCACAAAGAAATTCACTTAAAACAGTTAAAAAAGAATTCACTACTCCAGTATCCATATGTCAAGGTATAGATTTGAATTTAAGGGGTAGGGGTAGGGGTAGGGGTAGGGGTAGGGGTGGTGGGAGGAGAAACTTTAGCTCACTTTAGTGTCATCTACTGGAGAAGTTACAATAGCCACTTCTGGAGTTTCTATTATTACATATACAAATGATGATATCATTTTTTAATGACAGTTACTGAAGGTTGAAGCACAAACGATGGTATCATTGCCATGGAGATACCTGCTTGCTTAATTGGTAGTATGATGAGTTTAATGGAAGAGTTGAGGAGGGATGGAAAGATATAAATCAAGAGTACATCAAATTGACTACCATCCCAATGCCATTTCTAATGCGGCCTCTCAATCTTGCACGTGTGATGGATGTCATATACAAGCATGAAGATGGATATGTTAATGCCTCAAAAGTGCTCAAAGATTATATCACTATCTTGTTCATTAATCCAATATGATTCTCTCACTTAGAAATCAAAATCAATTAATTTCGAGAATACATATCAAACATAGCCTTAATTACTATTCCATATGAAATGTTATTAGAATTAATTGAAAATCAACCCCTAGAATTCCATGCGAGGTGATCAATTTTTCCTTTTAGGGAAAAAGTTATTTTTTTTTTTTTCTCTCAATAAATGAAGACAAACCGTTTGATACCTATAGGCTATATCAATCAATCCATAAAGTGATTTAAATCCATGGTGGTGATGGTCATTTTTTTTTTTTTTGAAACATTGCCAACTTCCCCTAAATATGAGCATCCGGATTATCTACACCAGCAACCGGCGAACGCTAGCCAAACAAGCAGTCAATTATGAGCGTCCCCTTGGAGGCATGGAATCAAGTATTGGTATCGGATCGGCTGGATTGGCCGTATCGAATTGGTATTGGTTGAGACCAATTTCGATACCTGACCAATCCTGAGATGAGTATTGATATCGTCCTAGGTATCGGATACCAATCCGGATCGACCAATCTGAACGATCCGTTAATTTTTTTTTTAATAAAAACTTAAACTCATTAAGGACGAACAGAAGAGAGAGAAATGGAGATCATAATAAGGTGTTTTTTTACCTAGAAAACTGAGAAAGATGACACAAGAAATGATGCCATTTGTTGAGCCACAAAAGCATATGAAAGTTACAGAGGAAAGTCATCTTCGGATCAATGATTTACCAAATTGGATGGGGTTACTCTTGGGCTTATGTTAAAGCCCTACCAAACTACGGATTCAGCTGATGCGTTTGTAAGTATAATACTGTTGATATTATTTGTCATAGGGTTCTTGACTTTCTCAGGGCCCTATGGCGTGCTGAGGTATCCCTTCCTTCCCTCGACAAACCAAGCCTATAGGGTTTGTAATTAGAGGATCAATGTATATGTTTATGGCAGGAGTAATAACCCTAGTAACACTACTATGATATGCTATTTGAGAGGGTATATTTTCTTTTTATTTGGTGTCCTCAACTTGGTCACTCGCATAATTATCAGTTGATGCAAATGCTTGGCTAAAGCATTGGTTCTGGAAGAGATTTGTAGTTCTTAACAATTAAATCAAATACAGATATGTCAAAAATTTATATATATGGATCACCATTTTTTTTTTTTTAATGAATATTCAATATGTGACAAAAGAGAGAGAGAGAGAGAGATTGATCTGATTCTGTCATCCTTCCACCGCAGAAATGATCAGGATTCAGGAGCAGGGTTTGGCATCAAGGCATGAGAAAGAGGAGGAGAAGGGTTGATTCGAAAGGGTTTCATACTCGTTGGTAACAACATCGTCGTCTATATTGGGTAATGGATTGAGATCATTTCTCTTTGTTTTGTTCGATGCTTCAATTACCTAAACCGATCGACTTTGATAACAATAACTGCATCCACAATTGCTTTGAATTCTGTTCCAAACCAGAGGTTGAAGAGTGATCAATTGACCTGGATTTCACCGGAGGATTTGTGCTGGTGTCGTCGACGATTGTGATGGGGGGTGTTCTCGTCAGGACACTGACGTGGGATGTATTAAGGAAAGCCACTCATGCCTTTTGGAATCAGAGCAATGGGGGATATATAAATTTACTTCCTTCCCTTTTTTTGCACCTTGTCACGTTCCATAAAAACTGCTGATTTGCCAACTTCCTTGCTTAAATTATTCTCCTATGAAATACAATTATCCATATTTAATTCCAAATCCTTTCCATGTGGGAAGAATAATTTGGATCCTCTAAACCCTCTCTACTGAGCTCCCGGTCCTTCTCTAATTATGTTCCTTCTCTTTCTTTTCCATTTCCACATAGGCTGATTAAAGTTTTTCTATCCGCTCTTCCACAAAATCCTCCTTAGGAACGTCGCCACCTCCTCAATGCAATCCTTGATTGCTAAAATTTTATCATCCTCTTTTGTGGCAATAAAATCTCGTCTAAATGAGCTCCAAGTCAACCGATTGATTACTTTCATTTTTGTCCTCCAAAGTCCAAATTAGGAGAAAAAGAATTGATTTTTTATCATTCAAATCCGAATTTACAAGCAACACACCATCCAGTTTGCCTTTCCCTAATCTCCCCCCCCAAAAAAAAAAACCACCTTCCTTCCATATAGTGCCAAGTGGCGCAATCAAAGGGAATAAAACAAATAATTTTTTAATTCCTTCTTTCATTTTGGTTTTTTCATTTTTCTGAATTTTTTTAGATTTTTCTTTTAAAAAAAAAAAAATTTGACCGATCCGGAAAAAACTGTATGATTTCCAATCCTTAATTGATCCTTACTGATACCGATCCGTACCATATTGATTTCAGCTGTGACCGATACCTAGTTTTAAACCCTTCTTTTTTTTTTTTAAATAATCAACTTCCATTGAATATAAGCTTTCAGATCATCAATATCAGTTCGTGGTAAATGATAACCCCACCTCTCATGAAAGTTGGAAATTCCATCTATATTAATACTTGATACTTCCAGTAGTGCTTCTATCAGTCCATGCGCTGGTGTAAGGGCCACCGGTGGGCCACACCATCGATTAGGAACCCTTTCCCTTAAAAGGAATCATTTGAGACTTTTGCCGTACATAGTAGAGAAATTTTGCCTAAAATATTTCTACCAAAAAAAAAAAAAAAAACTGCCTGAAAAATTTATGATGTAACTTTTCCTTCTTTCTGCTAAATCTTATCTTTTGTGAAAGTTTTTCCCAAAAAAGTTATGATGTAACCTATCTTATGTTCTACAAATTAAATGAGAGGATTCTACACACCTTAAGGTCTTGTTTGTTTGACAAATAAAAGTTAAAAAAAGCAAACAATGTGGGAATTGAAACTTGTACTTACTTCCTACAAATAATCACAAATACGAGTGTTTGGATAAGTTGGGTAGAAAAATTACCCAACAGTTCATTAAATGCAATAATTGTTGTATATTCATATGACATTCAACATTATCTCACCACACTCACTCACTTCTAAAGTCCTACAAATTACTTTGGCATTAGTGATAGAAAGTTCATTTGTGTTTATCTCCCTCATTTTATTTCCTCTCTTCCCCATAGAATCTCACCCATCTCCATTTCCTCTTTCTCCCATCATATTCCACCATTTCATTCTTTTTTCTTTTCTTGCTATGCATAATATGTGGGACCCACCCTCACAAATTCCCACCCCTTTTGGGTTCCCTTCAAAACAACAGGAGGTTAATGCAATTCTCATATAGTACTCTTCAAATGTTGGAATGCTTCCTTCACTAAACCATTTGTCTAGGGCAGCAAAGGGCTTCAAATCATCCTGAGATGAAATTGGATTCAAGAAACATATCAGCAGGCACAAGAGGGGAATGATCTTACCAGCAAAAAGGAAGGTCTTGGCAGAAGGAATTAATCCTCAAAATCTCAGGTTTGATGAATGACTGAATATGGACTTCTGTCGGTTCTTGTTCTAGTGCACAAATCTGGAGAACCTTGATATCTTTCCCACCAGACCTCAGATGAGGTCCTACCCTTGGTTGAGTGCTTCACTTGGTGACCCGTTTTCATGCTTCAAAGATCACTCAATAGTGATATGGAGTTGATGAGATATATCAAGTTAAAGTTCAACAGTACTTGGAGAGAGATTCTGGATCAAAGGTCCTGGAGAGATCTTCTAATCAACAACCAAATCAGCAACTAGGGTTACCCTGATGGGGTTGATATGTCAATTCGAAGGTAAGTCTTTAGACTTGAATAACTCTTCAAAACCTGAGCCAAATATTTAGACTTGAATAACTCTTCAAAACCTGAGCCAAATATGATAGAAGGAACGCGATTCGTTGGAGAGTGTTTCAATAGAAAAACGATTCCATTTTTTTTAAATCGTTTGGTTGTTTTTTGAGTTGGTTCTACCTATAAATAGTAGTTCATTTGAACCACCTTGTAAAGCTAAATGTAGTGCATCTCAGAAATAATGTAAATAGCAAAACTCATAATTGACACACATGATCCTACCCCTCATATATATAGTCCAAGTTAAGTGGTGATTCAAAAGAATAATCGGGATTCCTATCTTCTTCCTCCCATGGAAGCTCAAGACCATCAAAGACCAACACTTCTTGCTCTCCCATGGCGTCTATGTTGCATGTCGGATTTGGAGTTGCAGTTTAACCAAACAGTTTTCAGGTAGACTTATGTAACAGATTTATGAGTAATCAAATAATTTTCAGGAAAATGTTAAAAATAAATACGATTCAACACAAATACTCTCTATGAAGTCATTGCCAAAATAGAAATAAAACTCCAATAAATTATGTAACCAAACACATCCTACTATTTTCTTCAAAAGGTAAGTTGAAATTGGGAATGGATTTGGACTTTCATGGACTTAAACTCTTGCCTATTTCCATTGAATCAAAACAGCAACTCAACAATTGGATTATTGACAAAATGGTTCTTTTTTTTTTTTTTTTTGGGTGGGGGGGTGCTAAAGATTTTTTTTTAGCCGACACTTGACCATCTTTGGAGAAAAGAAGGCCTATTTATCTAAATTTGGGTGGTGACCAAATTTTCACGTAACAACTTAATATACCTCAAGTTCAGTTAACCCTATTTTGGATAGCATCATGAAGCAAAACCTATCATACACTCAAAGGCATTTAGTTAATCAATACCAAATCAGCTAGTAACAGGTGGAGGAAGATTCCGTGGACGAAAGGAAAAAAGGGCCCGAGGTCAAGCGTTATCATACCAATCTAAGATTACTTGAAAATTTTCTTTGCAAGTGGGGCCTATATATAATTAAAGATTTAAGGTAATTTTCACCCAACTTGCCGTTCTCGTATTTTTCCTTGCAAGTTTCAAGATAAAGTTAATGAGTCGTAATAATAAGTCTCATGTTCAATTATGAAAGATCACTCACTTAGATTAGGGACTTCTGTCAGTGATCCCTACGTTTAAATTACAAAAACAGGAGTATGCAATGGTTATCGTGTCTATTCCTGAAGTGCATGTGCACCCTATGTGTGAACGAAGGGGTCTCTCACAAATAGAAAACAATTTGCATAGATTATTATTAATTTGAGAAAAGAACGATGTTAATCTAGTGTAAACAACAACAGCGCATGGGGCCAATAGGAGGACATGCAAGAGCATTTTTAGAGCAGAGGATGAGGGAGCAATGTGGTCTTTTCGTGCTTGCCTGTGTTTGGCTATAGACAATGCTAAACTGTCAATGTTCTTTCTCCCAATTAATATATAGGGATAAGGATCCCATTTATTTCTTCTTATTCAGTTACAATCTCTCCTTACCTTGTATAACAGGAATCTTCGAAAAAAAACTTGTTTGCTACGTGGGTTGCAGCCTTAGCTGGCAGCCAATGAAATGGCATAATTCACCTTCCCCCTTGAGTTAATAAATACTTTCATAGATTTTCATATTTTTAAAAATACCCTTCTTGAGGGACATCCTTGGTCCAATTGAAAAGTTACGAATGTTATGACCTGGTATTCAAGCAGTCAAAATAGCATCTCGATATTCTCAGGGTAAGGCTGCATAATTCTCGCCCCCTAATCTCATACATATGAGACCTTCGTGCACCAGGCACACCCTTTTACCCTTTTAGATTCCATTTTTTTAGCAGCCAGCAAGGTGGCTGCCCGAACAGCAGCCAAATTTTATCTTCACTTACCTTGTATAACAGTACATTAGAGATTTTTTTTTTCCCCTGTGCATCACTTGTGCATAGGGCTGTCAAACCTGCCAGTCCCCAAGATTACACATGGGCGACGGAGGGAACCATCCACCTTTTTGTTTGTTAAAACGTCTTACCCAAAGTTCAGAAAGGTTTTCAAATCCTGTGACTTTGAGAAGTTTACTTAAAGAAGCACAATGGAATTAAATATCCAACTTAGAAACTATAAATAAAGAACCTTGGAAGGGCCTCTTCACCCCAACCATCCGCACTGATTCATACCACAGTTGCACCACCACACCATCACCATCATAGGCATTTCCAACTCAAATGGCACCAACCTTTGCCGACCGTAACTTGCTGTTTGACTTTGTAGTCCGGCAGGGTAATGGCGTCAAGGGTCTCGCTGATTCCGGCTTGCTGACGGTGCCGAACGAATACATCCAACCTCTAGAAGAAAAAATAAGTTAGCAAGATGTAAGAAAACATCTAGAGCAACCCAATGACCTTTCGGAGCTTGATGGACCTAACCATGGAAAAATTGTTAAGGCTCTCACAAGGGCAGAGAAACTGTTGGGTTCTTCCAAGTGGTGAACCATGGTGTGCCGCTTGCAGTGCTGAAGCGTCTTAAATTTGCAGCTCACCGGTTCTTTAATCAACCACCGGAGAAGAAAGCAGTGTATCTGAAGGGGGTGAGCCCTACCCCCTTTGTGACTTATGGTACTAGCTTTGTGCCAGAGAAGGAGAAGGTTTTGATATGGAGGGATTTTTTGAGCATGGTTTATACCTCTGATGATGATACTATGAAATACTGGCCTGAAGAAGTCAGGTTAGTCTTCCACCATAAGGTTATAGCTGGGCAGGTTATTATATATCCTTGCTAGGATAAGAAAGGGGAGGGAGGCGTGGTGTGGGGGATTGGTTCATCCTGAAGCCCAACTGATCTACCCCAGGTTTCTTGACCTGAGTTTGAACCATCATAGCAGTGAGCCTGGGTGGGCTACACCGGGAATTGCCACATTTATAAAGGTTCAAAGACCCCCTCCCAATAGGGGAAAATTGGGTCAAACTGGAAATTAATTGGACACTTCAATGGTTTAATTTTTGAACCAAACGTTATTGAGAGATCTCCGTTATAATCTTCTTCCGATATAATGAATCACCTACTTCCTCATCCGAGGATGTAGCACACTACATCAGTATGTAAACCACGTTAAATCTCTATGTCTTGCGTGAATCTGTTTTTCTTTTCTTCATGATTTCTTTGGTGTATTTGTTCTAACAATAACCATCTTACATGGCATAGATTTTTTTTTTTTTTTTATAAAAAGACAATATCATTAATTAACAATGCTTTGACTACCAAAATACCCCTTAATTATACTATGGATATTTGAACCATGTGTCTATTATGGTGCCAAGCTTAGGGTGTGATCTGTCATTAGTTTTTATCATCATTATCTTGAAATGAAAGTATTTGAATGCTAGGGAAGATGGACTCTGTTTTCCAAAGACATTACCAGATATGGTGAGAAAGATACTGGGGGTGTTATTTGAGAGCCTTGGAGTGAAGCTGGATGACCCCATGGCTGATGCATACTTTGGTGCAAGAATGTGTATCATGAACTTCTACCCACAATGTCCCAATCCAGACCTAGCTGTAGGCGCCGTTCGGCATTCCGACAATAGAACCACAAAGGTGTTGCTACAAGATGATATTGGCGGTTTGCATATTAAGATGGAAGATGAAAGAGATGCCAAAAATAAGGGAGAGTGGGTAGAGATTCCACCAGTCCTAGGAGCTCTGGTCATCAATATCCTGCAAGTATGTAATAACCATAAGTGTTCTAAAACTCAAAACTTGGCAAATCTTTGTTATTCTTGTTTTCTTCTCTTTTTCTAGTGTGCAAGATATTAAGTAATGGGAGGTACAAGAGTGCAGAACACCGAGTTCGAACTACTAGCACGCAATCTAGAGTTTCATGCCCTATATTTTATGGCCCTCAACTGGAAACCTAAATTGCACCATTGCCTCAGGTGGTTGAGAAGGATGGAATAGCTCATTACAATGAGGTGTCGTTTCAAGATTACAATGACAACTTTGCAAGCAAGGCTCTTGTAGGGAAGAAGGGTCTTGATTTTGCTAAGATCACTGTCTTTCCCTAATTCAAAAATGCCTTGAACATACATCAGTTTGGGTTTCCATTCACTTTTTCCAATTACTTTTATCCCCTTTTTCTTTTTCCCTTTTTCCGTGTGTAATAATTTGGCCTCATTTTGCCATTCTTTTATGGCAATGGAATATATCTTAGTAAATATAAAAATTATCTCTCTCTCTCTCTCTCGCGTGGTCATATAACTAAAAGGGTTTTGGTGGAACATGTATTAGAAGGGCAGAAAGTACAATGGGTAGAGATTTTACAAATTGGAGAAGGGTTGCCTACTATACACACTGGAGGGGTGGCTCATATCAATTCAAAGAATACAAAAAGACTACATGAAGACTGTTGAGAGAGGCTTACCAGGGCTACCAAGATCACTGTTTTGATAGCTAGTCTTACATCAACTTTTACATACACTTAGCTCCCTCTGTATGCAATTATGAACACATAAAGGTTGTCATAGAATCTATTTTTTAATTAGAGGCGGCACAGGAAAGGCGAAATGTTATTGACCTTATGACACAGGGATGAGTGAAATGTTAATGTCATACAATCTATTGTTTTCTTCACATTTGGCACAAGCTTTATGTAAAATTCCTCTTAGTGCTGATAATCATTAATCATAATGATATATGGTTTCTTATAGTAAAACAGGGTCATTTAATACTAGAGGTGGCAAAAACTTTATATAAGATTCCTCTTAGTGCTCATAATCATTAATCATTAGGATGTATGGATTTTTCCTTATAGTAAAACAGGGCCATTTAATACTAAGATTGTGTTTAGATTGCTGTCTCAAAATACTTTAGGTAGTATGCATGATGGTAGAGTTAGGAAGGTTTGGAAATTCATTTGGCACTTAAAACTCCACCATAATTTTTTTTTTCTAACGATGGTAAAGGCATGATTAGTTCCATATTAACCTCACAACTGCACGGACATACATATTTTAGGGGTTGAATGAGAACCATTCAATTTTCACTAGAAAATAGCAAAGAGAACTAAACACCCCATGTGAGCGGCTCCAATAAGGTAAAGGGAGTTGAACTTAAAACCATACACTTCCTGAGGCTAAGTCCCTTTCAACTCCACTACCATGTTTTTGTGGTAAGTGCTTATTAACAATGTTGCTATTAAGAATAAATTAAGGTCCTTGTCACTTGTAGACCTCTACCGTTGTCTTTGCTCCAAGGGAATTGAAAGCCGTTGCCATTTGTTCCTTTCTTGTAGCTTTACTATAAGAATTTTTGTTGCGCTTGGCCTTAGGTTCATGATCTCTCATTTTATGTTTCTTCGTATGACCAAGAACTATTTTATCTTGACAGCTGCACACAAAATTGTAGAACACGACTCTAAAAACGATCCAAAAAGTAATAGAAAAACAAGAACAAGCAATATGCACAAATTACAGGCAAGATTGCCTACATCCTTGGTGAGATGAGATCATGCTTCACTATCAAATGATAATAGGGTTACAGCGCTTCTCATCACACCTCTCGGAATTGCTTATAGAAAAAAAAAACCTCGCTACAAATATATAGTGAAAAACCCTAATACCAGAAAATACAAAATTACTCTCAGTTTGCAGGACACTACCGTTTTGTTGAGAGGCCTGTACCAATACTCCTTGGATTAAAATGCGATGTAATACAAGACATCATATACCAACAAAAATAGCCAAATGTTAACACCTTTTCCCTCAAAACAAAGCATAATGCAAAAATAGATCTAACACTAACCAGCTAAACCAATCCCTGATAGTACTGCAGATCATATGAATGAACATCAAGATATGATTTTGATTTTGATTTTGATTTATGCTCTTTAGGGTCAACCAACTAGGAGGAAAAAGGTAAAATTAGCCCAAAAGCTGAAAAATGTAAAATTAGTTGTCAAGGCCTGGGCAAAAGGGGCTTTCCCTAATCTAAATGAGGAAGTGGATAAGGCTACATCAAATTTAAAAAGAGTGCAGGATTCTATTGCTGAATCTGGAATGACCGACCTTCTTTTTAACGAAGAGGCGGATGCAAAAACTGCTCTCTTGAATGCATCAAAGCTGCATGAGAAAATGTGGTATGAGAAAGCAAAAATCAAATGGTTAAAGAATGGGGATCGAAATTCAAAATTTTTCCATCTCTCGGTTAAAATTAGAAGAGCAAAAAATCAGATTAGCTCTATGCAGCGTGAGGATGGTTCTTGTATTTTGGAACATCAGGATTTGGTTAATTATATGGTTAATTATTATGAAAATTTCCACTCTCATACTCCGATAATTCCTCACCATGAGTTGCTGGACCAGATTCCAAGAATATTATCTGATGACGATAATTTTTTGCTGGATGCCATTCCCACCAGAGAGGAAATCAAGCAGGCGGTGTGGGATCTTGATGCAGATAGCTCTCCAGGGCCTGATGGTTTCTCAGGTCAGTTTTTTAGAAGGTGTTGGGACATTGTGGAGAAAGACTTTTGTCGGCCAATCTTTAATTTTTTCCTGGTTGGAAAGATCCCTAAAGGGGTCAATAATTGTTTCCTCACCTTGATCCCAAAAATTAATGATGCATCATCCTTAGATAAATTTCGACCCATATGTATGGGGAATTTTTTTTGTAAGGTCTTATCCAAAATTTCTACCACTAGATTAACTTTTTTTCTCCCAAGATTAATTTCTGCAGAACAGGGTGCCTTTCAGAAGGGTAAAATCATCTCATCAAATATTGGCCTAGCGTCCGAGTTAGCAAATTTGATGCACTCTGCAGTAAGGGGAGGTGGTATGGGCATAAAGCTGGACGTGCAAAAGGCTTATGATTCCCTTTCTTGGGATTTTTTGTTTGCCACGTTAGAAAAATTTGGCTTCTCTCCAAAATGGATTAACAGGGTTCACCAGCTGCTTATTTCAACAAGGATTTCTATCTTATTGAATGGAGGTCCAGTGGGTTTTTTTGGGGTTGGCCGTGGTTTGAGACAAGGGGACCCCATCTCTCCTATTCTATTCATTTTGGCCGAGAAAGTGCTATGTAGAGGCCTCAAAAATATGGTGGAGGAAGGTAAGATGAAATCTCTCTCGGGTCCGAGAGGTGCTGTTACTCCCTCTCATCTGCTTTTCGCAGACGACATTTTCATTTTTATGAATGGCTCTGCCACTTATGTTAAGCAGCTCCATGCTTTTTTATCCAAGTATCAGGAGTTCTCTGGTCAGAAGATTAACTTGGAGAAAAGCAAGATATTTTTTGGGAAAATTGCTCCTCATAGAAGACAATTTATTACTGAGTATTTGGGAGTGGCAGCAGCTACTTTTCCCACCAAATACCTGGGGGTGGAGATCTTTAAAGGAAGAGTGAAAAATAACCACCTTCTTCCTCTTCTGGATAAGATAAAAAGCAGACTTGCAGGTTGGAAAGGGAAACTCCTATCTATGGCTGGAAGGGTGGAACTTGTTAAGTCGGTCATTTCTGGGATTCCAATCCATAATTTCTCTATATATTGGTGGCCCGAAGGATCGATGAAGTTGGTGGAGCGTTAGATCCAAAATTTTGTTTGGTCAGGGGATATGGAGGTCTCGAAGAAGATTGTGATTAAATGGGATATGGTGTGTAAACCAAAAAAAGGTGGTTTGGGCATCAGAAAATTGCATGAAGTGAACTTTGCTTGTTTATGTAAATTGGCGTGGCAGATTAAGTATGAAGACTCCATCATGAGCAGATTTTTCAAGGAACGTTTTCTAAATGTTGATGGTTCGCTGAAAATGGGATATAAATCCTCTTCCATATGGCCTGGCTTGAAGAAGGTGTGGAATTTTATTTCCGAACATGAACAATGAATTGTAGGTAATGGGGAGAAAATCAATTTCTGGCAGGATCGGTCGCTGGACTCGAAGTCTATTGCAGAGCTTTCCAATCTGGATCAATCC
Source organism: Macadamia integrifolia (assembly GCF_013358625.1). NCBI lineage: Eukaryota > Viridiplantae > Streptophyta > Magnoliopsida > Proteales > Proteaceae > Macadamia > Macadamia integrifolia. Next base: position 37,271,068 of record NC_056559.1, on the reverse strand, counting down.
CTTTTCTCTGGTTCTAAGGTGAAAGTTGCAGATTTTATTGATAATTTCTCTTGGAATTTTCCTCCAGTCGATTCTACATTCCTTGGCCAAAAGTGGGACCAAGCAAAAAATATTCTCATCCAGAATGTAGAAGACTCTTGTGTTTGGCGGTTAACCTCTTCAGGTGTTTTCTCTATAAAATCAACTTGGGAAGAATATAGGGAGAAACGCCAAAAAATTAGTTGGTATTCTCTTATTTGGTGCTCTGGTATTCAGCCTAAACAAGCAACTTTTGCTTGGCGAATGATACAGAATAAATTGCCAACTGATGACAATGTTTGTAAAAGAGGATTTCCTCTTGTATCTCAGTGCTCGTTGTGTGGCAAAGAGGAGGAATCGCTGATCCATATTTTCTACAAATGTGAATTTTCTTCTAGCATATGGAGAGATTTCTGCTTTGGTTTTGATGTGCAATGGCCTCCATTTGCGGACGTGGAAAATCTCTGCGCATGGTGGAAACAAACTGCTAGAAAATGTTATTTTAAAAGAGTGTGGCTAAGTGGCTTCTCCCTTCTTCCATACTTCATATGGCAGGTAAGGAATGCAAGACGATTTGAGGAAAAATCGATAGCATCCAATCACTGTTTTGCAATGGTTAAGAGTGAGATCAGCCTCCAGGAGGTAGCAGTTTCTGGATCTCCCCTCCCTTTCGAGGCACTTTTATGTGCTAGACGGCTGGGTATTTCTAGAATTCCCTATAAACCCAGGGAGATCTTAGAAGTTTTCTAGTGTCCTCCACCTCCAGGATGGGTAAAGCTTAACTCTGATGGGTGCTCCCTAGGGAACCCAGGAAAGGCAGGGGCTGGTGTAGTCTAACGGAATGATAAAGCTGAGGTGGTTCAATCCTTCAGACAATTTTTGGGAGTGCACACAAACTTTGAAGCTGAAGTGCTAGCAGTGATTTATGGTCTGGAAATGGCTAGAGTGTTGGATATTACCCAATTATGGGTTGAGTGTGACTCGGTGGCTGTGGTTCTTCTTATTTCTCAATGGAAAGTCCCGTCGTATGTGCTTCAAAGGTGGATGAGCTTAGGCCCATACCTACATTCCATAACCTGGAAGATTACTCATTGCCTACGTGAAGCTAACCCAGTGGCTGATTTCCTTGCAAAGTCTGCTGCAAAATTGGAAGATTCCTCTCCAGTAGCCTCTTGGCCTGCATTAGTTGCCATGGAGTTAGATGTTGATAGGCACAATCGGCCTAGATACCGTTTTAAATAATGGTGTTTTTTTGTTGATTTGTCTATTTTTTGGTTTGGCTGGGTTTTAGTTTTGATTCTTCTCCGCTGATGGCAATGCCGAAGGTGGATTAGTTTTTCAACTAATTCCATATAGCTTGTTTCTTTTTTCCATGTAAATTCTTTTTCTTCTTTTCCCTATTTTAATACATATGATCTTCTTGCGAAAAAAGGTAGTACCTAAATTATTAAACTAGGTGTAGTATTTACTGAAATTCTTCACATATATATATATATATAGGTAAATAAAAAATGGGAATGTGAGCTACATTGAAAATTGAAAGACTGGAGACAAGAACCCATAAATTCGAGCTTGAAATTTTAAATTACACACAAATTCTAGCCCTGGCTTATTTATGATTTTTCTAAGAAGGTTTGAGTCTATTTCTTGAAGCATAAAAATGAAGTGTTTGTCACTTTCAAACAGTGGAAGAATTTACTTGAGAAGCAGACCGGAAAACAAATTAAAAGGTTGAAACCGATAATGGCCTAGAGTTTTGTGAAGGTGGCTTCAATGAGTTCTATGAAAATGAAGGTATTGCAAGACACCATACAATTGTTAAAACACCCCAGCAGAATGGAGTGGCAGAGCGTATGAATAGAACCTTGTTAGAAAAGGCGAGGTGGATGTTATCAAATGCAGGATTGGGTAGGGAGTTCTGGGCAGAAGCAGTTAACACAGCAACCTTGTTGGTGAATCGATCTCCTTGCACAACTATTGAGTGCAAGATTCCAGAAGAAGATTGGTAAGGTAAACCTGCATACTACTCAAATTTAAAATATTTGGATGTCCTACTTATGCACATGTTAATGAAGGGAAGTTAAAACCTAGGGTTAAGAAATGCATTTTTCTTGGGTACGGATCTGGAGTGAAAGGATACAGGTTGTAGTGTCCAGATCCAAAGTCTCCAAAATTTCTTATTAGCAGAGAAGTTACTTTGATAAATCTGCTATGTTGCATCCTAGGAAAGAAGCTCTTGTTCATTGTGATGAAGGTCAAGAAAAATCTAGAAAGAAAGTGGAGTTTGAAATTGGTTGTTCATCTTCAAACAAAGCACAATCTGCTTCAGTTCAACTGCCTACTTACTAAAGGAGATGATGCTCAAGAGAATCAAGAAGAAAAGCGGTACATCATTGCCAAAGATAGACCAAAGAGAAATATTAGACAACCATAAAAGTATGGGTATGCTGAATTTGTTGCTTATACATTGTCTGTTGTAGATACAATTGAAAATAGTGTGCCTGCAACATATTCTGAAGTTGTTACTTCAATTGATTCTACTAAATTGATTGATTGCCATGAATGAAGTGATGGAATCTCTTTATAAAAATCAGACTTGGGAGCTTGTTAAGCTGAGAACAAGGAAGAAAATTATTGGTTGCAAATGAGTCTTTAAGAAGAAGGAATCTGCCTCAAGTGTTGAAGATGCTAAGTACAATGCACGTTTGGTTGCAAAGGGCTACAGTCAGGTACAAGGAATTGATTTTAATGATATTTTCTCATCTGTTGTTATGCATAGTTCTATTCGTGTCCTACTTGCTTTAGTTGCTATGCATGATTTAGAGTTGGAGCAACTTGATGTGAAAACAATATTCTTGCATGGTGAACTAGAATAACAGATTTATATGCATCAACCTAAAGGGTTTGTTGTTGAAGGTAAGGAGGACCATGTATGCTTGTTGAAGAAGTCTATATATGGTTTGAAACAGTCTCCTAGATAGTGGTATAAAAGGTTTGATTCAGTTATGACTAGTTTTGGATACTCCATGTGTCAATATAACTGTTGTGTTTATTTCAGAAAGCTCTCTGATTGGTCATTCATATATTTGTTGCTTTATGTTGATAATATGTTGATTGCAGCAAAAGATAGGAATGAGGTCAACAGGTTGAAGGAATAATTAAGTTCTGAATTTGAGATGAAAGATTTGGGGGCAGTAAGGAAGATCCTTGGTATGGAGATCAAGAAGGATAGAAAAGCAGAGAAGGTTTGGCTATCTCAATAGAAGTATACTGAGAAGGTATTGAATCGTTTTGATATGAAAAATGCCAAACTTGTAACTACTCCTCTTGCATCTCATTTTAGACTTTCAGCTGCTCTATCACCTAAAACAGATGAAGAGGTGGAGTACATGTCACGTGTTCCATACTCTAGTGCAGTTGGCTCCGTTATGTATGCTATGGTTTGCACTCGTCCTAACATTTCACAAGCTGTTAGTGTGGTGAACAGATATTTGTCATGTCTAGGTAAAGCTCATTGGGAAGCAGTGAAGTGGATACTTCGGTACTTGAAAGGGACCTCTGGTGTTTGTTTGGAGTTTAGGAGGAATGGTGATAGTTTATCTGGTTATGTTGATTCAGATTGTTCATGTGATCTTGACAAGAAGAGGTCACTCACAAGCTATGTATTTACTCTTGAAGGAAGTACGGTTCGTTGGAAAGCTACTTTACAGGTTACAGTTGCATTATCTACTACTGAAGCAGAATATATGGCAGTGACTGAGGCAATTAAAGAAGCTATTTGGCTTAGAGTTTTGTTGGAAGAACTCAGCATGGATCATGGGGTGACTGTTGTCCATTGTGATAGCCAGAGTGCTACTCACTTGAGTAAAGATCCGATGTATCATGAGAGGACAAAGCACATTGATGTTCGATATCATTTCATAAAAGTGATAATTGCTCAAGGTAATATTCAAGTATTGAAGATTGGGACTGAAGACAATCCAACTGATATGTTGACTAAGCATTTATGTGTTGGTAAGTTCGAGCATTGCTTGAACTTACTTGGTGTTTCCTGTGTTTGAGTTCAGCCCTTTGGAGGGCTATTGGAGAAGATGAAGATTTTAACTATTTGTTTATTTGTTGGAGGAGAATTCAAGCCAAGGTGGAGATTTGTTAAGTTTGTCTCGAATTCTTGATCCGTTTTGAATATTGACCCGCTCCGATATATTTTAGTGGCGACCTGAATAAGAAGTTTTCTGAGATCTGTGATGGAAGCAGAGGGGTTCAACCAGATCAACCGCAACCCGATGGATCAACCCGTGACTTGGAGTATATATAATGTACCATTGCTTGTTGAGAAAGTCATTTTATTTTGGGGGTTTTTTCGAGCTAGGGTTTCAGGGCGAGTTTTCTCGCCACTGTTTCGGTGTAATCTCTCTTCTGCATAGTGAAACATCTTCTTCTTCGCCCGAGGACGTAGCACACCACCCTAATGTGTGAACCTCGTTAAATCTCTCCGTCGTGCGGATCTATTGTTTCTTTATTTTTCGTATTTCTTGGTGTTTGATCTAACATAATTGAGTCACCCACAACATGTAAGATTACTTTAGTACACATCACTCAAGTCTTGGCAGCAAACTATAATTCCCTAAGTTTCCCCTCCATTGTCGAGTCTGCTCTCTCCTTGAAGCACAGCTATATAATTCATATGAGAGGAATAGAATTAGGAATCTCCTATTAAGTTTCTTTGTCCAATCTACTAAGAAGTTTTCACTGTGTATTGAACTTAAATCAGTTATTGCTTTTCTCGTTTTTTTGGTAACTTGATCTCCCTTGTTGTTAGAGAATGGTGGAAATGAGTCAAATTCCAACTCACCGACGAAGAAACAACACAACCTGCCCCACCCCATCTCCTTCTCCTTCTCACCATCTCCCTCATACCCCAACCCCCACCTCCACTTGTAGCACTGCCCCCTTCTTTGCGTAACCCCACCTACAACCTGACCCACCATGCTTCATTCTACCCTCCCTTCTCCCATGTACCATCCCCTCCTTCTTCTGCTCCTTGCTTTGTTGCACCCATCCACAACCTTTTCTCTCTTGCCATCCGCATGCAAAGAAGAAGAATGGTGGGACGTAGAATAAAAAAATTAAGGGAGAGAGTACCTTAAAAGGAAGTGTGGCCCTTGCACCAGCATAGGGACCAATGGGAGCACTAGTAGAAGTATCAACATGGGTGGGATTTCCATTTTTCATGAGGGGTGGGACGGTCATTTCCCCGGAAGATGTGGACCCAGATCCTCTTCAGTTTCCTAATGTGTCTAGCTCACATCGGACGACTAGCACCACTTGAATACACACCCCTGACCGTCCGACACGCAACACTTGAGAGGATGTGGTCCGCTTCGATGTTGGATGTAAAAGTGGGATTTTAAATAAAATATCAGGAAGGTTGGATAAAGAAAAAAATACTATGTAAATAAACGAATAAAAAATGGAGAGAAAAGAAGGTGGGTTCACATAGGAGGTAGCCAATGCTGACGAAAAGCAAACCTTATAGATTCTTGTAGACCCCGTTTGTTTAGTGGGGAGTTCAGGGTGGGAATCTCTGCCTTTGTATGTCTTATAGATTTTTCCCTTTGCCATGTGACAAATTAGAATATGAAAATCCTAAGCTAGCTATGTGAAAGTGCATAGTATTTTCGTATGGTCCTGGTGATCGACATTTGGATTTCACTAAAATCAAAGTCTAATGTATTGAAGAGAATGAATCAATGAAATACAAATGTCCATCACAGACCTGTACAAAAACGTTCTTATACACGGAACTTGATCCAGACTCTGCCACAACCACTCTCTTTTCCCACACACCATACCAAAACTTGCCGTTTCCTCTTCCTGTGCTCATCCTAACACTTGTTTCCACAATCTAGCCACTTGCTCCGCTCCCTACACCTAAATTGTTGCATGTAGTTGAAGTGGATACAATATATAGTGGATTCAGAATTTGAAGAACTATCTTGTCTTCATCTGTCTTTCCCTTTTGATCTTTTGATGAAATTTCTTATAAAAGATCACCAAAGTTCAGTTACTAGGAGTACTTTGAGTGTGGGTTGCGTGAAACTGTAGGTGAAGGTTGTAACTGACATAGAGATATGGCTCTGAAGGTGGTGCTGATGATGACACTATTGGTGCTGTTCTCTCTAGGATCAATGCATGCTACTACCATCCATGTTTCTGAGCTGCTCGCAGGCATAGACACTAATGGTGCTCTCTCTCTCTCTCTCTTAATTTTCCCTTTCATGGTTACGTTCTCAGATAGTGATATGCTTGTTTCACAGGAAAGGAGAGTGAAGGCTTTAGGTGGTGTGATAGTTGCACTATCTGCACATATTCAATTCCTCCTTACTGCTCCTGCTCAGATGCTTCTCAATGCACCAAATGCGTCTGCTTCATAACTGTGTCTCCAAAACTTAAGCCGATGTGCGATTCTTCTCTCGCTTCCAAATTCGTCCGGTACTGTCGTCCCACCACAACTGCTGAGAGGACCTAGCTAGCTATCCTCCCCTTAGCTCAACCCTACCCACCCATCAAATAGCCTACTCTATGTCTCTGGAATAAGCATGGCCGTGGTCCTACTTACACTGTTAGTGTATGTGTGTACACTTTATATCTACTAGTGTACTGTTAGTATATGTGTGTACACTTTATATTTACTAGTGTTTTAAGCGATGCTTCACTTGTGTTTAGAGGTGGAAAAAGCTTTTTCTTATTGGTATATCAAACAAACGGAATTTAGCTGCAGTGGCAGCTAAAGAAATCAAACCCATAAAAGGATATTTTGGAAAATATTATAGCCTGGGGAGGGTATTTGTGAATCTAGGGAAAGTGAATCATTCAATTGCTTTGGCTGCCCAGGTGGCTGTAACCTAGGTAGCAGCTAAATTTTTTCCATATTAAAAAATATCTCTCTTAAGCTTTATAGTGTACATGATGTTTAGTGTGTAGTGGTCTTTGGTTGTCAAGTATCTTGGCCTTCCAGAGACTTTAAGGGGCCTAGGAGGTGCAAGTGTGTACGTAGCCTTACCCCCTGCTTTGCACGATAGGTTGTTTCCAAGTTTTGAACATGATTGCAATAGTGCAACTTAGCCGTTGTGCCATAGACTCGCCCACTGAACCCTAGTGTTAGACCAAAAATATTGAGGCATCGTTTATTCAGAGGAAGAGTTGTATAATGGTTTATAGGTGTCGCAGTCAATAGAAACTTGACTTGCCTACCTGAATTTAGAAACTATATATGGAAGAGGTAGGCACATCAAAACTATCCCATACTGTTTATGCTCTTGCGATTGGGCAACTTAGCTATTTTCCAGTTTCTCTTTGTAATGTGGAACCTGTTCCGCTTGCTTTTTAAGGGTAAGATTCTCCCTTCTAATAGGAGAAATGATCGCCTTCTCCTATTTATCTTTTTGATACAAATTTTCTTTACCTAAGAAAGAAAAAGAATACAGACATCACAGAAAAATCCAAAGAGTCCATTGTATAGCAGCAAATGACACTTAAGATTTGTAACAACAGCATTGCATAAGACCAACAAATATGAAGATGATCCTAAAGCCAACAAATATGAAGGTGATCTTTCAACAAGTGGGTCAAGAACTTCAAACGACTTATCTCAATGACTTCACCAAATGTCACCTCTAGACTAATGATTTTTATTTTTTTTAATTGTAAACCGTATATCTTGTAAATCCTAAACACTATTATGTAAGTTGACCCTCACATCTTAGGGCAACAAAGACATTGAGACCAAAATACCTAAATTAACCCCATTGGAATATATTGATTTAGGTACCTTTGGTAGGTTGTCCTTGTGTAATCACATGATCAAATATGGTATCTTTGACATAGAATATGGATTTTTTTTTTTTTTTTTTTTTTTTTTTTTTGCTAGAAATCAAAATTGTATTAAAATGGAGAAGAGAAAAAAGATATAAATGGTACATCAAGAAAAACCGAAGCTAAAGAAAGGACCCCACCTTCGGCATTGCCATCAGCAGGGTCCTCCAAAGCTATCTACAGAATCTAAATCTTGGTTTGGAGAAAGAATCCCATCTAATCTCCTCAATAATATGAGTAGGAAATTCCTCCATGGTTCCAGATAATCCTGTTTTTGCAGCTGATTTTGGAAGGTAATCCGCAATGGGATTGGCTTCCCTGAAGCAATGAGTAATCTTCCAGGAAATAGAATTGAGGTAGTGCTAGAGAGAGAGCCACTCTTGCAGGGCAAACCAAGGGAGAGACTTGCCTTGAACAGCGGTGACTACTGCCACAGAGTCAGTTTCAATCCACAAATTTGTAATCCTTTGACCCATTGCATGGCGGATACCATGAAGAAATCTCATGAATTCTGCATAGTAGTTCGTACTGATGCCAAGGAAGTGCTTGAAGGAGAATATAACTTTCCCATTGGAGTCACAAATGACGCCCCCACCTCCTGCTCGACGAGGGTTCCCCATGGAACTACCATCAATGTTTATCTTTTGCCAGGCGAGTGGAGGCTTGCACCAAATGATTTCAAGAATGGAGGGAGGGTCGCCTGGAGCTGCATGCAACCCTAGCTTCCTGTAGTAAAGAAGATCAGCAGCAGACCGAATGACCCCTTTTAAGTTGAGATTAGACTCCTTAAGCGTTCTCAATATTTTCTTGAACAGCAGAGAGGCATCCCTACTCTTACCACCATGCCATCGATGATTCCTTTCTTGCCAAATAGTGTCGGTCACTATAATCAAGCCAGCTGCCCAAGGGTCCTTTACCGACAAAATTCTTCGCTTTCGTTTCCACCAGGAGATCAATTCAGCAATGGAGGATTGATCCTTCCAAATCAAACCAAAACAGCTCAAGAAAACTTTTCCCAGAGGATCCGAGATACACTGCAATTTAAGAAGAGATGGGGTAGAGTCACAGAGTGGAAACCGCACATGATGCATTTGGAGGCTAAAGAGATGCCTTTTTTCCTAATGATATCATCAGTAGGAAGCTTCTTGTGACACAGACGCCAGCCAAAGGTTGACTGACGAGGAGAGAGGCCTTTCATCCAGACCAGCTCATGCCAAGGAACCTTGGGATTTCGGCAGTGAATATCATTCCAGGCAGAGAAAGTACTGAATTGACCAAAGGTGGAGAGGGTCCAAATACATTTATCTTCTATGTTACCTCTAGGGATATTGATAGTTGAAGCAGCTATAAAAAAAATCTTGAATAAGAGAAGATGAAACCGTGGGGAAGTTCCACTCATTATTGTCAATAAAGTCCGCAACTGTCATGGAGGAAGATGCAAACAAATCATCTCTCAAACCTGCTTTTTCTTGAAAAGATTTAGAGTCAACCCATCTGTCTTTCCAGAAGTTTATAGATACCCCATTACCTACCACCCATCGCTCCTTGCTAGAGACAAGAGACCACATTCTCCGAAGGCCTGGCCAAATCGTGGAAGATTTATACCCTTTCTTAAGCTCCCCATTTTTCCTCAAAAAGCGAGCATTAATAATGTTGCTCAGGGCTGATGATGAGTGCCTTATATTCCATACATGCTTACAGAGAAGAGCTTTGTTGACATCCCTCAGACGCCTAATTCCAAGCCCTCCTTCTTGTTTAGGCTTGCAGATTGAGTCCCAATTAATTGTAACTCCTTTGGCTGTTTCAGGATCGCCACTCCAAATGAAATTCCGCATCCATCTCCCCATGATGTTCAGTAAGGAGCTAGACCACCAGTATACAGAGAAGTTGTGGGACGGCATACCAGAAATAAGAGATCGAACCAGTTCCACCCTACCAGCCATGGAGAGGAGCTTTCCTTTCCAACCAGCCATCCTTCCTTTAATTTTACCCATCACCGGGAGGAGAGGTTCACGAGTGACCCTATCCTTGAAAATTTCCACTCCCAGATATTTTGTAGGGAACTTGCAGATGGAGATTCCAAGGGTATCAGAGATGAGTTGCTTCCTATCTAGAGACATCTTCCCCAGAAAAAGCTTACTCTTGTTGAGGTTGATTTGTTGACCGGAAAACTGCTGATACTTTGTAAGGAAGACATTGAAATGTCTGACATATCTGATGGAGCCATTTAAAAAGAAGAAAATATTGTCTGCAAAGAGGAGAAAACCAGGCATTTGGACACCACGGGGTCCCTTGATGGCTTGCAATTTCTTGTCTTGAAGCATAAGGCGGATTCCCCTACACAGGACCTCCTCGGCAAGGATAAATAAAAGAGGGGAGATGGGGTCACCCTGCGCAGCCCTCACTCAACACCAAAGAACCCAACCGGACCTCCATTGAGCAAAGCTGAAATTCTGGATGTACGAAGAATTTGATGCAACCAATCAATCCAAGTATCAGGGAAACCAAACTTTTTCAAGACCTGGAAAAGAAAGCTCCAAGATACAATGTCAAAGGCTTTCTGGATATCTATTTTTATCCCCATACCTCCACCTCTTGTATAGTCAAATATGAGATTAGCTAACTCTGAAGCGAGGCCGATATTGGACTGAATAACCTTGCCCTTCTGAAAGGCGCCTTGCTCTTCTGAGATGAGCTTAGGGAGGAGAGAAGAGAGCCTTGTGGCCATAACCTTGGACAAGATTTTACAAAAAAAATTTTGCATGCAAATCGGCCTAAACTTGTCCAGAGAAGTTGCACCTTCCATTTTCGGGATGAGGACCAAGAAGCTATTATTGATTCCTTTAGGAAGGGTTCCAGATCTAAAAAAACTCTTCACAGCACGGCAAACATCAAAACCAATCAGCTCCCAACAGTGTCTGAAGAAAGCACTAGAGAAACCGTCTGGGCCTGGAGAACTATCAGGGTCCAGGTCCCATATTGCATTCTTGATTTCTTGATCATTTGGGATGGCTTCCAATCCTCTAACGTCAAGGTCGTCAAGGATATGGGGAATGCAGTCCAATAGCGCTCCATGCTCAAGGGTGGGGCTGGCTTTATGGATAGCCTCATAGTACTCCACAACATGAACAGCCAAATCATCCATACTTGATGTAGTTGTACCATCAGCCTTTTGAAGAGAGCGAATCGAGTTCTTCACCCTTCTGATTTTCGCAGATAAGTGGAAGAACCTAGAGTTTTGGTCTCCTTGAGAGAGCCATCTATTTCTTGCTTTTTCTGCCCATAGCTTTTCATGGTCAAGGAGAGCTTTCAAGTATCTGGATTTAGCATCGGCTTCCAAATTAAAAAGATGGTCATCAATACCAGAGGCATCTATCTGAGATTGGATTTGCTGAAGGTCATCTTTTGCAGCTTTTAATTCCGCATCTAGGTTTGGGAACACTGATCTTGCCCAGCTCCTGAGAATAGGCTTGAGGCGTTTCAGCTTAAGAGCAAGATAAAAAATAGGATAGCCATCCACAGGTTCGCTCCAGGACTTATTGACCACATCCATAAATTCCTCATGGTCCATCCAAAATCGTTGGATGCGAAAGGGGCAATTTGCAGGCTTCAGCATTGAATCCGAGGTAATGCACAAGGGGGAATGGTCGGAAGAAAAATGCTGCATCACCTCCTGGGTACAGTCATGAAAGAGGTTTATCCACTCTTCATTACAGAAAGACCTGTCCAGAACAGCCAAAACATTCCCACGCTTCCTGTTATTCATCCAAGTAAACTTATGCCCGTGAGGAGGAACTGATATCAGGTTGCAAGCATCCACAGCCGCATTGAACTCAGACGCAGACCCAAGATTAAAGGCGCCAGGACCCTTTTTTTCATGCGAAAAGAGGGAGGCATTGAAGTCACCTGTCACTAGCCAAGGAGAGGAGCCAACTGGAGTCGCTGCGAGAGCCATCCATAGCTCTCTTCTAGTTGCTCGGAAACAACTCGCATGCACAAAAGTTAGGTAAATGGAATTGTTTCTCCAATTTATACACAGAGAAATAAACTGGTCAGACATGGAAATAATAGTTGGTTTGGTGAGAGACCTCTTCCAAATGACCCATAGGTTTGGGTTTTTATCAGTGCGAATATTATGAATAAAGCATGCATCATATCCCAATTTATTAAAAAAGAGAGATGGGAAAACAGCTACCTCCACCATTGGTTCTGCTAGACATAGAATATGGATGATTTACATTGGAAACTGAATTTATCAAAAAATCATATCTATAATTTAACTTGTCTGCAACTAACTCGATAGGATGTTTCAAGTTCAAGCCTCTTGGTTGTTATCTACCTTTATCCAAAAAAAAAAAAAAAACCAATCCTTCCTGAAAGCTTTTAAGAACCATTTGTGATAAACTTTGGAATGTTATCAGGAGCATAGTTTTGAAATTTGGATTAGATTGATATCAGTTAAGACTAATCCCTGATCTTGATCGATCAATATCGATCCATTGGTAAGGTATAAAGGTAAAATGGTGTGGAAAAAAAAAAAGATAAATCCATCCGATCCAATCCCAAATGATACTAATCTGACCAATTTCAGGATCGATATTGACTTAGATTGATCCAATGATCGATCTGATTTTTAAAACCTTAATCGAGAGTGGAGCAGTTATTCTCTGCAGTGAGTGCGACCGTGCAGTGAGTATCGGATGACTGAGAGCATCCGGGCACGTGCTCTGAGGTCGTCTCAGCCATCCGATGCTCACCACTTAACCACACTCACTGCAGAGGATAATTTCACTCAGGAGTCTGTTTTAAAAGGTTTTTGAGAAGATTCTGTATTAGGTTCTGATGAGCACATTTATGTGTGAAATCTAGGGTAGTAAAACATGCATTTTACATATTTAGAATGGAGCTACCTTGGGTTTTACTCTCTTTTTGCAGGTTTTATATTTTCAAGGCCTTAAGGACTATCGGGAGCTATATCTTCAATTTTACACGTAAAGAGGTCCTATTTCTTTCCATGGTTGCGAAGAGGACGAAATTCTGAGCAAGATGGACGTGTTCAATTAAAAGTACACATTCGTTTGGTCACCCGTACAAATGATTATTCTTTTTCGGGTCAGAAAAAGAATAAT
>NC_056559.1:37243760-37258023 GCF_013358625.1 Macadamia integrifolia | reverse complement strand
CCAAAGACTTAGTAATGATTGATTAGGTGTATGTGATTTAAAATGACTTGCATGGCATGTAGAGCATATGATGTGTTGTGATTGTGTGGACTGTTGTGTGTGGTCCACCTCTCTACTTACTGAGCTAGTGAGCTCATTCCACGTATACACCCCTTTTTAGATGATTTTGCAGGGCATGCATCTGAGGAGCTTGGGGTGGGTCCCGCAGTCGAGTTTCCTGATGAGGACTGGTGGACCCCTGATGAGTTTGAGCACGGCGTAGACTGCGCGTGTGAGAGCTGTGTTGCGGGGCAGCGGTTCTGAGGCCGAGCTGAGCTCCAGCCTTGATACCGATGCCGGGCTGCGTACTCTGATGTTCTTGATAATTTCCTGTATATAATTGATATTCAAACTTTATTCTTTTTGTGTATATATATCATGCCTTTGGGCCCAAATGTATATAATTATGGTATCGCCATTTGGGTATCAGGTATATGGGAATTATTACAGGTAAAACTTAGTCTTCCGCTGATTTGATGAGTTGATTTTAGTGTGTGTATGCTGTGGTGGAATACAGTGTCTGATGATCCTGGCAGGTTTGGGTTAACCGGTGTTAACTCGGTCACCGCTCCGGTTCAGTGCGAACGGGGTGTGACAGGTATACTAGGCATTCTAATTGATTACTAAAGAAACAAAATTAGGTGAGTTATGTCAGACAGTAGACACATGGAATCTGCTATTAAACGGTTTCACTGTCAGTATAACGGCCATGCTATACTTGGGCATTAGAACTCTTATAAATCATTTTTGGTGAAATGTACTCCTATACATGTAGTATGAACCAAAAAATAAGCAGACTAGTTTTGTAATTAAATTAGCATCATAGATATTTTTTTTTTTACTAAAAGATTATTTCATTAAAAATCAGAGAAAAGAAAATAAAAGCCATACAAAAGAACAGATTCAACCAAAAGAGCCTAGCTAACTCTACCCTCCCACCTTCGGCATGGCCATCAGCAGGAGGAAAAAGAAGCACTAATTAAACCGAAAATGAGGCCTCCCATCTGAATCCCTTTGCAAGAGATCAAGAATATGGGATGGAAGGACCACATTATCACCTGAAATCCCTGTCTTCGCCGCATCTCTGGCCAAGTAATCAGCTATAGAGTTCCCTTCCCTGAAGTTATGAGATATCTTCCATCTGATACTGTCAAGGAACGGCTTAAGATGCATCCATCGTTGGAGAGCATACCATGGAATTTTCCTTTGCTGAATCGCTAGCACAACCGAGCTAGAATCTGACTCCACCCATAAACAATTGATGTTCATGGCCTTTGCTCGCAGTAACCCCTCCATCAGACCCTCCACCTCCGCTTCAAATACTCCAGTAATACCCATATATTTTTTATAAGAGCCTATGACCCTGCCCTGATGGTCCCGAAATATACCTCCCGCTCCAGCCCGCCCTGGATTTCCCATAGAGCTACCATCAAAGTTTAATTTTATCCAAAAAGTTGGAGGTTTACACCAGAAGACCTCCAAAATTTCTCTGTTCCCCACTCCCTGAATCTGAATGCCTAGGCGCCTGCTGCACTGCAAATCTGCGATGGACTTAATCTCGCCTCTAGATCTTGGCTTGTTTCGTCTTATGTCCTCAAGAACCATCATTAGTACATACCTGCTTGACCGATATTTATTTTCAAAAAGCCTTGCATTTCTCTCCCTCCATAAATGATCCAACACAATGGCGAAGCTCATATTCCACGCCTCCTTGCAGCAAACCAGTTTCAATTTTCTCTTCCACCATTGAGCAAGCTCGAGCAGAGAGCCCTGGCTGACCCAACGCACATTAAAAACATCACAAAGAAGCCTCCAAATCTCTGCAGAGAAAGGGCATCTTATGAATAGATGCTCTAAAACTTCCTCATTTGAATTACAAAGGACACATCTAGACGCCAGGGGGATCGCTTTCTTTTTTACCACATCATCAGTAGGGACCTTTCCATTAATCACCCTCCATGCTAGAATGGATACCCGAGGCTGCTGCTTTTTACTCCATATGATAGAAGCCCAGGAAACTGTTGATTTTTTTACCCTTATATCCTCCCAAGTTGATTTGAAGCAAAATTCCCCATCATGAGAAAGGGACCATATCCTCCTATCTTCACATTTATAATTAGGAATATTAATTTTCTTCACCTCGTTTATTATGTTCCTCATAAAATTAGAGTTCATCTGAGGAAAATTCCAGTTGAAATTCACAATGAATCTACTAACATTCCCATCCAACACAGATATATCAATACCTTCCAGCATATCACTCTCTTTAATGGCGCCTTGCCCTACCCAGATATGCTTCCAAAAATTTATTTTTTTTCCATCTCCCACCACCCATCTCTCTTTAGAAGATATGTAATCCCATATTTTCCTCAGACCTGGCCAAATAGAGGATTTTCTGAATCCTTTCTTAGGGATACCCTCCCTATCAAGGAATCTAGCCCTCAGAAAAGAGCTCGCCGTAGACTCTTCATTCTTAATTCTCCACGTAGATTTGCATAACATTGTCTTGTTTATGTCCCTCAATCTCCTCAATCGCATACCCCCTTCCTCCTTAGGATTACAACATTAGTCCCAAGTAACCACAATTTTTTTTGCATTGTCAACTTCCCCTGTCCAGACAAAATTCCTCATCCATCTTTCAAGAGTATTAATGAGTGAATTTGGCCACCAGTAGACCGCAAAACTGTGAATTGGAATGCTAAGAATCACAGAACGCACTAATTCCACTCTTCCTGCCATTGATAAAAGTCTTCCCTTCCAGCCCTCTAATCGATCCTTTGCCCTATCTAGAATAGGAAAAATCGATTCTTTTTTGACCCTACCCTTAAAAATTGATACACCCAGGTATCTGGTAGGAAAAGAACATAGGGGAATACCCATTTCCTCAACAATAGCCTGCTTGCGCTGGGGAGAAATATGACCTAGAAAAATCTTACTTTTTTCTAGGTTGATGCACTGGCCAGCAAACTCCTGATATTTCACAAGAAAATTTTTTAAATGGCGAACATACCTGAGAGAGGCGTTCCCAAATATGAAAATGTCATCTGCGAAGAGACTGTGAGCTGGAGTCGTCACCCCTCGAGGGCCATTAAGCGCCTTGAACTTTTTCTCTACTACAAGCTGTTTGAGGCCTCTGCATAGCACCTCTTCATCCAGAATAAAAAGCATGGGGGACAATGGATCCCCTTGTCTCAAATCCCTCTCCACCCCAAAATACCCTATCAGACCACCATTAAGAAGAACTGAAATTTTGGTAGAACCCAGCATCTGATGCACCCACAATACCCACCTCTCTGAGAATCCAAATTTCCTTAGAACTTGAAAAATAAATCTCCAAGACATCGTGTCATAAGCCTTTTGGATATCTATTTTCAAACCCATTCCACCTCCTCTAGCCGTCGAAAACAATAAATTTGTTAGCTCAGACACCACTGAGATATTTGAATGGATTATTTTCCCCTTCTGGAAAGCACCCTGCTCTTCTGAAATTAGCCGATGCAAAACCCCTGATAATCTAGTCGCCATTATCTTAGAGATAATTTTACAAAAGAAATTCCCCAAACATAATGGTCTAAATTTATCCAAGCTCATTGCCCCTTCCACTTTTGGAATTAATACTAGGAAGATAGTATTAATACCATTAGGCATTCTACCTTTACTGAAGAAACTTCGAACTGCATTGCAAACATCTAAATTAATAATTTCCCAGCAAGATCTATAGAATTTACCTGGGAAGCCATCTGGGCCTGGAGCACTCTCAGGATCAAGCTCCCAAACCGCCTCTTTAATTTCTGCATTGCTCGGTAAGACATCCAGCCTCCATCTATCATGGTCATCGAGCACCTTTGGGATGCAATCTAACAAGTCCAGGTGCTCAGAAGTTTCTGAACCCTTAAGAAAATTCTCATAAAACCCACTAACATAATCTTCCAATTGGCTCTTGTCAGAAATAATTTGCCCGTCTTCCTTTTTCAAAGTGTGAATAGAGTTTTTCAACCTTCTAATTTTTGCACTAACATGGAAAAATTTTGAGCATCTATCTCCTTGGGTTCTCCATCTCATTCTAGCCTTTTCAGCCCAGAGCTTTTCATGGTTCTCCATTGCTTTCAGCAACCTGGTTTTTGCATCAGCTTCTCTGGCAAAAATTTGGTCATTCATCCCATTTATTTCAATCTCACCCTGCACTTCCTCCATCCCTTTCTGCGCAGCCTCCAGTTCCAAATTAATGTTCAGAAATTTTTCTTTAGCCCATGGCCTAATCGCACCTTTCAGCCTCTTAATTTTCTGACTGAAAACATAAATAGCTGAACCACTAATCCATTCATCCCATGATTCCTTAACCACTTTCATGAAGCTCTCATTTTCCATCCAGAATCGCTGGAATCGAAAGGGGCAGTTATTTGGCCTTACCAAAGACTCCGAAGTTACAAGAAGAGGGGAATGATCAGAGGCCCCCGTATACATCACTTCCTGGTGACAATCATGAAGGGCAGAGAACCAAGAGTCATTACAAAAGGTTCTATCCAGAACAGCAACTACATTTCCTCTTCTCCTATTGTTTGTCCAGGTGAATTTACGGCCCTTGGAAGGAACCTGAATTAAAGAACATCCATCCACCATTGCTGTGAAATCAGCTGCCGATCCCATATTAAAAGCTCCTAGACCTCTTTTCTCATGCGACTGGAGGGTGGCATTAAAGTCTCCAATTACCATCCATGGAATACCTGGACCCGGGCATGAAGCAATCAAATTAACCCACAGCTCCCTTCTAGCTTGCCTGAAACATTTAGCATGAACTGCCGACAGGGAAAATTTTTTTTGCTTCCAGCTAAAACTCATAGAAATGTGCTGCTCCGATGAAGAAATAACCATCGGCTTTGAGAGACCCCTTTTCCACATAACCCAAAGATTAGGAACTTTTTGCATTCTCTCATTATGAATGAACTCAGTTTTGAATCCATTTTTATTAAAAAACCTCTTAGGGAAATCATGCACTTCCATCATCGGCTCAGCAATACACACTATATCTGGAACCTTATCCCTCAGAATTTTTTCTAAGGCTAATCTAGCAGCCTTCTTCCTTATACCTCTGATATTCCAAAATAACACCTTCATAGTCATCTCTTTAACAGAGCGAGCCTATCTGATTTTCTGAAAGCCTGCTCAGAGACCGTAGCAGTCTTTCCCTTTTGTTGTCTTCTTTTTTCTAGTTCTTCTTCTCGCATATGTGCCATTCTATCCACCTGATTCAAGTCCTCATGAAAAACCACCATCGCCCCATCAATTAGCTGCTGAGAGGTTCTATATTGACTATGAGACAGCATAGCAATATTACCTCCATCCTCACCATGGCCCGATTTATCCTGATTATCTGTCCGCCCCCTTCCAAAATTAGTATGAAAATCGTCCATCTCAGTCTCTGCATGCCAACGATCAGCCCCTTCCATCACCACTCCATTTTTGCTAACTAAATCCATGATATTCTCCCCTTCCATTCCCGCTCCAAGCCCCATATTCAAATCCATAGCTGATGCTGTCATATTATGGTTGACCTCCACACCATCCTTATTTATTTCCATGACTGGATCCATCTGTAAAGGAAGAACCACAGAAATATTCCCCATCCTTTGATTGCTTTCCATATTAGACAATTCCTCCCTTGATTGAGATCTAGAAACAGCATCTCTATTTTCTTTTCTTATGGAGAGAATCTGCCCCGATATGGTAATTGGGATTGCTGCCATTCCCTCTCCTTCTTCCACCGAGTGCCGCCCAGAACCGCCAGAATTCTCCATTATCGCCGCCGCCTGAAGCTCCCCCTCACGAAAACTCTTATCTCTAACATCGGCAGCTTTCTTTTCTCTGCACTCTGGCAGAGAGTGTCCAATTTTTTTACAAAAACCACATTTTGTCATTCCATCTTCATATACTATTCTTTGTTTAAATAAGAAAACCTCACCCGATCCTGGCTGCTTCCTCTCCACTTGTATCTCTTCCACCCTTTTTATCCCTGACACCACTTCCACTTGCACCCTCGCATAGCTACCCATTGCCGCCGATCTTGTTCTTCAATCCAGAGCCACAGGCCTACCTGCTCCCTTGGCCATAGAAAGAAGAATTTTCTCATGCCAGTATTCCAAAGGAAGATCTAGAAATCTGATCCAGACAAGTTTTGTGGGTATATTTGCCACGTGCACATCAAAGTCAGGTTTCCAACGCTGAAAACAAATGAATTGGCCCTTCACTTTAATTAAATTCCTTCGCCAGATGGAGGCCATGTCTCCTTCCATCTCAAACTGGAATAGGATATATCCTTTTCCCATTGGAGAAAGCGCAATCCTTCCCTTCAAATTCCAGCCCTCTTTTGCTCCCTTACAAATATCGTTCATTGATATAGATCTAAAATTCGCTCTCCCATAATCGCAAATTTAAATCTTTCCAGTCTTTCTTCATACGCATCTTGAGGAATCACGATCCGAGTAAATGAACCTGCTTGGATCGGATCTGGAAACTGATCTACATCAGGAAGGATGCTTCCCACAACTGTGGAAAAGGATCTCTTCGAAATAGTATTTCTTTCGTGATCCTTTGTAATTTCTGCTTCAACCTCTGTCTCCTTCCTTCTTTCTTCTTCACCATCAACCTCCTTCAAACCTGAGGTAGGAAATAATGAAGGATTCCAAAAATCTGTCAACAGCATCTGACGTCCTTTGTCTGGAGGTCGCCCACCTCCAGGATCATGGCCGGAATTACACACCCTATCTGCCCACACTACATCTCCCTTCTCCATCAGCGCTCCTTATGCTACCCAGTTTTCTATCTCAAGAGAGAGCTCCCCAAGCTACACTGTTGAAAATGTTTCGCGAAACAAAAAAAATAAACACCTTTTTGCAATTCCAAAAGCAGTTTCTTAGGACAAAAAAGGAAAAAAAGCGTTTTGGTTGTTTCTAGACACAGAAACAACAAAAACAAAATCAAACGGGCTGTAAGACCATCCAATTTATGTTCTGTGGCTTCCACACGTTCTCATCAATAAATATTCTTTTACGAAGAAAAAATTCTTAGCATACATGATGGGCGATCCTTGTTAGACCTTTAAAACTTGTAACAGCCATGGATGAAAGTGTGAGACAACAGTGGCCACCATTCCTCCATACATACCACCACGATTCCGATTATCACTTGGAACCGGCTAGAATTGATTGAAAGCCTAGAAACTTGAATCAAGAAGAAGAAGCAAAGATTTTCTAAAAAGTCTATATTTTTATTGAAATTTACTGATTTTTTGATTGAAAAATGAAAATCTAGCATGAAACCAGGCAATTCAAAAGATGATTGAAGAAATCGATTGGAATTGTTTCAATTCGAATTGGGTGATTCACCTGATTGGATTCTGATTCCTCAAATTTTGATAGAACTAGATTTAGCCAATCCAATTGACAAAGACATGATATAAAAAAAAATTTAATAAATTCAACTCACAAAGACCTGCAGTATAATTAATTTAGCTATACAATTGAAAACGACATCTTTAATCACATTTTTAGACTGTAATATAAGAAAATGGATCAGCTGCTTGTACGATCACCTATTCGTACGAGTCAGCGTCCAACACCCGTCCTTTTTGTTCTCAAATATACCACTCTTTATCCTTGTAATGGCAGAAAGTGGGACAGGTGTTGTATGCTGACTCGTAGACCAGGTGGCCGTACGAGCAGCGGATCCTTTCTTCTAATGAAAATGGATCAGCTGCTGGTACGATCACCTGGTTGTACTAGTTAGTGTCCAACACCTGTCACTTTTGTTCTCAAATATACCCCCTCTTTATTCTTGGAAAGGAAGAAAGTGAGTCACTGACGCTGATTAGTTTTATAAGATCATTATTGGGTAGGTTCTTGTCAACTCAAGGAATTAGTAACACAATTTTTTCACACTAAAAAGTGAGTAACAGGCGGTCATTTGTTTTATAAGATCATTATTGGGTAGGTTCTTGTCAACTCAAGGAATTAGTAACAAAATTTTTTCACACTAAAACGTGAGTCACAGGGGATCATTTGATTTATAAGATCATATTCACTGTTTCTTGAAATAGAAATAGAAATTTATGTCTATTTCTTTGTCTAGAAATAGGAATGGAGAAACAAGTCAGACTTATTTTTCTGTTTTTAGAAACAAGTGGGAGAGACAAATTGTGAAAAACTTGATACTTCACTCGACCTACCCCAACCCAACCCAATTTTGAAACTTCTTGCTATTCAGAAGCAGTAACTCTAACCTAGTGTGTGAAGCTCACATTTTCGGACTGCCTTCATCCTTTTGAAGCTCATCTCCACGAAGCATACATTCAACTCCAACATCATTCATTCACTTGTGTCTTGAACCCGGCTACACTGATGAAAATGTTTCGCGAAGCAAAAAAATCAAACACCTTTTTGCAATTCCAAAAGCAGTTTCTTAGGACAAAAATGGAAAAAAGCGTTTTGGTTGTTTCTAGACACAGAAACAACAAAAAAAAAATCAAACGGGCCGTAAGACCATCCAATTTATGTTCTGTGGCTTCCACACGTTCTCATTAATAAATATTCTTTTACGAAGAAAAACTTCTTAGCTTACATGATGGGCGATCCTTGTTAGACCTTTAAAACTTGTAACAGCCATGGATGAAAGTGTGAGACAACAGTTGCCACCATTCCTCCATACATACCACCACGATTCCGATTATCACTTGGAACCAGCTAGAATTGATTGAAAGCCTAGAAACTTGAATCAAGAAGAAGAAGCAAAGATTTTCTAAAAAGTCTATATTTTTATTGAAATTATTGATTTTTTGATTGAAAAATGAAAATCTAACATGAAACCAGGAAATTCAAAAGATGATTGCAGAAATCGGTTGGAATTGTTTCAATTCCAATTGGGTGATTCACCTGATTGGATTCTGATTCCTCAAATTTTGATAGAATTAGATTTAGCCAATCCAATTGACAAAGACATGATATAAAAAAAAATTTAATAAATTCAACTCACAAAGACCTGCAGTATAATTAATTTAGCTATACAATTGAAAACGACATCTTTAATCACATTTTTAGACTTTAATATAAGAAAATGGATCAGCTGCTTGTACGATCACCTATTCGTACGAGTTAATGTCCAACACATGTCCTTTTTGTTCTCAAATATACCCCTCTTTGTCCTTGTAATGGTAGAAAGTGGGACAAGTGTTGGACGCCGACTCGTAGACCAGGTGGCCGTAGGAGCAGTGGATCCTATCTTCTAATGAAAGTGGATCAGCTGCTAGTACGATCACCTGGTTGTAGTAGTTAGTGTCCAACACCTGTCATTTTTGTTCTCAAATATACCCCCTCTTTATTCTTGTAAAGGAAGAAAGTGAGTCATTGACGCTGATTAGCTTTATAAGATCATTATTGGGTAGGTTCTTGTCAACTCAAGGAATTAGTAACACAATTTTTTCACACTAAAACGTGAGTAACAGACGGTCATTTGTTTTATAAGATCATTATTGGGTAGGTTCTTGTCAACTCAAGGAATTAGTAACACAATTTTTTCACACTAAAACGTGAGTCACAGGGGATCATTTGTTTTATAAGATCATATTCAATGTTTTTTGAAATAGAAATAGAAATTTATGTCTATTTCTTTGTCTAGAAATAAGAATGGAGAAACAAGTCAGACTTATTTTTCTGTTTTTAGAAACAAGTGGGAGGGACAAATTGTGAAAAACTTGACACTTCACTCGACCTACCCCAACCCAACTCATTATTGAAACTTCTTGCTATTCAGAAGCAGTAACTCTAACCTAGTTATGTGAAGCTCACATTTTCGGACTGCCTTCATCCTTTTGATGCTCATCTCCACGAAGCATACATGCAACTCCAACATCATTCATTCACTTGTGTCTTGAACCCGGCTACACTGTTGAAAATGTTTCACGAAGCAAAAAAATCAAACACCTTTTTGCAATTCCAAAAGCAGTTTCTTAGGACAAAAATGGAAAAAAGCGTTTTGGTTGTTTCTAGACACAGAAACAACAAAAAAAAAAATCAAACGGGCCGTAAGACCATCCAATTTATGTTCTGTGGCTTCCACACGTTCTCATTAATAAATATTCTTTTACGAAGAAAAACTTCTTAGCTTACATGATGGGCGATCCTTGTTAGACCTTTAAAACTTGTAACAACCATGGATGAAAGTGTGAGACAACAGTTTCCACCATTCCTCCATACATACCACCACGATTCCGATTATCACTTGGAACCGGCTAGAATTGATTGAAAGCCTAGAAAATTGAATCAAGAAGAAGAAGCAAAGATTTTCTAAAAAGTATATATTTTTATTGAAATTTATTGATTTTTTGATTGAAAAATGAAAATCTAACATGAAACCAGGAAATTCAAAAGATGATTGCAGAAATCGGTTGGAATTGTTTCAATTTGAATTGGGTGATTCACTTGATTGGATTCTGATTCCTCAAATTTTGATAGAATTAGATTTAGCCAATCCAATTGACAAAGACATGATGTAAAAAAAAATTTAATAAATTCAACTCACAAAGACCTGCAGTATAATTAATTTAGCTATACAATTGAAAACGACATCTTTAATCACATTTTTAGACTGTAATATAAGAAAATGTATCAGCTGCTTGTACGATCACTTGTTCGTATGAGTCAGCGTCCAACACCTGTCCTTTTTGTTCTCAAATATACCCCTCTTTATCCTTGTAATGGTAGAAAGTGGGACAGGTGTTGGACGCTGACTCGTAGACCAGGTGGTCGTACGAGCAGCGGATCCTATCTTGTAATGAAAATGGATCAGCTGCTGGTACGATCACCTGGTTGTACTAGTTAGTGTCCAACACCTGTCATTTTTGTTCTCAAATATACCCCCTCTTTATTCTTGTAAAGGAAAAAAGTGAGTCACTGACGCTGATTAGTTTTATAAGATCATTATTGGGTTGGTTCTTGTCAACTCAAGGAATTAGTAACACAATTTTTTCACACTAAAACGTGAGTCACAGGGGATCATTTGTTTTATAAGATCATATTTACTGTTTTTTGAAATAGAAATAGAAATTTATGTCTATTTCTTTGTCTAGTAATAGGAATGGAGAAACAAGTCAGACTTATTTAACTGCTTTTAGAAACAAGTCGGAGGGAAAAATTGTGAAAAACTTGATACTTCACTCGACCTACCCCAACCCAACCCATTATTGAAACTTCTTGCTATTCAGAAGCAGTAACTCTAACCTAGTTGTGCGAAGCTCACATTTTCAAACTGCCTTCATCCTTTTGAAGCTCATCTCCATGAAGCATACATGCAACTCCAACATCATTCATTCACTTGTGTCTTGAACCCGGCTACACTGTTGAAAATGTTTCGCGAAGCAAAAAAATCAAACACCTTTTTGCAATTCCAAAAGCAGTTTCTTAGGACAAAAATGGAAAAAAAGCTTTTTGGTTGTTTCTAGACACAAAAACAACAAAAACAAAATCAAACGGGCCGTAAGACCATCCAATTTATGTTCTGTGGCTTCCACACGTTCTCATCAATAAATATTCTTTTACGAAGAAAAACTTCTTAACTTACATGATGGGCGATCCTTGTTAGACCTTTAAAACTTGTAACAGCCATGGATGAAAGTGTGAGACAACAGTGGCCACCATTCCTCCATACATACCACCACGATTCCGATTATCACTTGGAACCGGCTAGAATTGATTGAAAGCCTAGAAATTTGAATCAAGAAGAAGAAGCAAAGATTTTCTAAAAAGTCTATATTTTTATTGAAATTTATTGATTTTTTGATTGAAAAATGAAAATCTAACATGAAACCAGGCAATTCAAAAGATGATTGCAAAAAATCGGTTGGAATTGTTTCGATTCGAATTGATAGAATTAGATTTAGCCAATCCAATTGACAAAGACATGATATAAAAAAAAATTAATAAATTCAACTCACAAAGACCTATAGTATAATTAATTTAGCTATACAATTGAAAACGACATCTTTAATCACATTTTTAGACTGTAATATAAGAAAATGTATCAGCTGCTTGTACGATCACCTGTTCGTACGAGTCAGCGTCCAACACCTGTCCTTTTTGTTCTCAAATATACCCCTCTTTATCCTTGTAATGGCAGAAAGTGGGACAGGTGTTGGACGCTGACTCGTAGACCAGGTAGCCGTATGAGCAGCGGATCCTATCTTGTAATGAAAATGGATCAGCTGCTGGTACGATCACCTGGTTGTACTAGTTAGTGTCCAACACCTGTCATTTTTGTTCTCAAATATACCCCCTCTTTATTCTTGTAAAGGAAGAAAGTGAGTCACTGACGCTGATTAGTTTTATAAGATCATTATTGGGTTGGTTCTTGTCAACTCAAGGAATTAGTAACACAATTTTTTCACACTAAAACGTGAGTAACAGGCGGTCATTTGTTTTATAAGATCATTATTGGGTAGGTTCAAGGAATTATTAACACAATTTTTTCACACTAAAAGGTGAGTCACAGGGGGTCATTTGTTTTATAAGATCATTATTGGGTACGTTCTTGTCAACTCAAGGAATTTGTAACACAATTTTTTCACACTAAAACGTGAGTCACAGGTGTTCATTTGTTTTATACAGATCGCATTGCCCGACGAACCAAATCGCAATAGCCATGGTTTGGAATCTAGGATTTCTCTTAATTGGCAGCCGGTATAGAATCATGTACTTCTGCTTTTATTCTCCAAGAGAAAAATAGTTTAATTGACTCCTTGCTAGGAGGATTAGTCCTTGCCGTGGACTGTTTGGTCCATTTCCAGTCCATGACTTCTTAAAACTCTTTGAATGGTCTTGGTCGCGTATTAATTGGTCTGCTCAACACCTGAATCTATCCAATTAGGTGGACCATCATGAGAATATCGTGCCATCCCCTGTTGCCCTCAATGTACAATTAGTAGAAAAGCGAGTGGCCCAAGGAAAAATATTGCATTTCTCGGCCATTATCATTATATTAGATGTGAGAAAGAATTGCTACCCTACCCTACCCTACCCATTTGAATGCTACCCTACCACCTATGTTCTAAGTAGGTAGCAGTCTTTCCACACGTCATATGTTAAACCTGGCTATAATAGGAAAGGTATATTCACGAGAAAAACATGGCATTCCCTTTTCCACTTTGAACTCCTATATATATGGATAAAAATCGTCTGTTTTTCCCCATCCCTGTTTTTCTTGTTTTGCTACCTGCAGAAGACGACATGTGGCATTAATTTATCATCAACGGTCAAGATTACATCCAATTTACAAGTGAGTTTGATTTTTAATTCAATCTTGACAAACGATTTTTTTCCTATATATATGGCATCAGTCTCATCCCTCAGACACAGCCTAGAAGTGAGTAAGAGGTGGGATTTCTTGAAATAGTGAGGAAATCAATTATGGATCACATTGAGAAAGAAAGTGCAGAGGAGTTGTTCCATGCTCAAGCTCATATATGGAACCATTTATTTGCCTTCATAAACTCTATGTCACTTAAATGTGCAGTTGAGCTAGGCATACCTGACATTGTCCACAACCATCACCAACCCATCACTCTTTCTGAACTAGTCATGAAGCTTGCCATCCCAAAGACCAAAATTGCTTTTCTGTTCCGCCTCATGCGCATATTGGTGCACTCTGGCTTCTTCTATCAGCAAGAAGAAGGATATGTGCTCACACCCTCTTCTAGGCTCCTCCTTAAGGATAATGCCAAGAGTGTATCACCCTTCTTGCAAGCAATGCTTGATCCGATCCTGGTGACACCTTGGCATTTCCTTAGTGCATGGTTCCAAGGGGACGGTCTCAATCCATTTGAGACCGCACATGGGAGTATGCCATTCCGGTGCCGGGAGAGTAATCTTCAACTCTAGATCTACAGTTGGAGGTAAGAAAAGTTGGGTTTTATGAACATTCACCATACCCAAGCTTTAAACCCTTGATTCGAGTATGGTTTCTTAAGATCTTGTAAATACCCTTTGAAATGATGAATCTAAGGTTTAATAGATGATTTATGTGTTGATCTTGAAGGATTTGAAGAGATATTGACAAGGTAGAAGAAGCATTGTGAGTTGGAAGTGATTTGAAGGGTTTGAAGTCCTTTTTGGACAAAGAAGGTAAGATCGTTTCCCTCACTTGAATCTAACCTAGACCTAGGTTAGAACCATCCTATAGGACC
>NC_056559.1:37234510-37243660 GCF_013358625.1 Macadamia integrifolia | reverse complement strand
GGAAGAAGTATCGCAGTGGCTGAGAAAGGATGATTCGGCTCCTCTGACTCCAACGCGGGCAGCCCAAATCCCGCCCAACCCTACTTTTACCGCTGTGCGCGACACGTGTAAGGAAGGAATCCAACGGTTGTTAAGAGACCCTAAACCAGAAAACCTGACTCCCTGAATTGGAGAGGAGCCGAATCCCGATAAGGGATTTTAATTTGGTGGTATCTAGAAAGTGGGTAGGCGAAGGATAGCGTTTGGGTATTTTTTTTTTTTTTTTAAACGTAAAAATTTGCGTATAATTTGCATCTAATACGGGCATACCAAATATATATACGTTTTTTTCTACTCCTTGGAATCATACATAAAACAACATTTTATTTCATCAAAAAGTACAAGAATTATACAGTTATGATTCGCATATTTAATATGGGTAGGAGCTTAGTTTTGTCCGGAAATGGCAATAAAACGGATATGAAAATGTGGGAATTATATAGCATTAATAGTTTGGGTTAATTACACCGACTTTCCCCACAGTTTATCCTATAGTTAGAACCATTTCTTATAGAACTGACAATTATTCCGTACCTTCTACAGTTGATGGTGTTAACTTGGAAAATGGAAATGACAGTTTTATCCCTATATGTGTCATCTTCACTGTTGATCCTAGGGTTTCATCACTATGGGTAACAGCCTGAGGGCTACAATGGAGTTGTCATGCCTCTCTTAGGGAAGCCATTACAGCCTCACCTCTCTCAGGGAAGAAGCAAACCCACTATGAAAATAGCCTAAGGGTGCACCTCTCTCAAGGAAGCCGTTGTAGCCACACCTCTCTTGTGGAAGAAGAAATCCCATTATGGGAAACAACCTAAGGGCTACAATGGAGCTGCCGCACCTCTCTTAGGGAAGTCATTGTTGTAGCACCTCTCTGGGAGAAGAAGCAAACCAGGGAAGCAACCTTTCAAAGGTTTCAGGCCTATAAATCCTAAAAAGAAATTACATTACAACGAATAAAGAAGAAAAGCGGAAGTAGCAAAAATTTATTCAAACATGTCTCCAACCTCAACCAAGGATGAACCAGCAGTGCATAAAACTTGAAATAAGCAAACAGCATGAAGAACCTAGATTTTTATTTTTTTTTAAGAACATCCCAATTAGTCCTTCCGTTTATCTTGTTCTTTTGCAGATAGCTATTGAAGGCATAAGAAGCATGGTCACCAACCGTGTTGGGGTTGTAGCAACTTCTACCATGAGGTTCAGGGCCCATTTGATAACATTTCAAGAAATGCATTTCTTCTGTTTCTATGTCAAGAAACGACAAAAACGGAACAAAAAGCGTTTGACAAACTCATTATGTTTCTCCTGTTTTCATAAATAGAAATCAAAGGGCCAGTTTGATAACGTTTCTATTTCAAGAAACGGCAGAAACATAAATTTTTGTTTCTAGAAATAGAAACGGAATTGAAGGTGTTTGGTAAGTCATGTTTCTGGAAGTCAATAGTAACTAGCGAAAGAATGGCCACGAGTTGTTTCCAGAAACGGTGAAATAAGTTCTAGTTGTTTTGCTTGGTCGTTTCTTGAACCATAAATAGGTAGAAATTTTAATTTCTATTTCTAAAAACAAGTGAAACGAAACAGTTTTATCAAACGTTTTTTGTTCCGTTTCTGGTATTTCTGTGTCTTGAAATGTTATCAAACGGGCTCAAAATTTATGGTCATCTCTGTTCCTAGAAACGAACATAACTAAACAAGTTATACTTGTTTCATCGTTTCTAGAAACAAGTGAAGGCAAAGATCATTCTCTCTCTCTCTCTCTCTCCAGCCACCCGTTTTGCAACCTCCAACGACGACAAGTATCTCGATCTCCGCCGGTGAAAACTCCATTCGACAAGGAAGTGCCATGTACTATCTCAATCTCCACCGATGAAAACTCCGTTCGA
The DNA here is from genome assembly GCF_013358625.1 of Macadamia integrifolia. Taxonomy (NCBI): domain Eukaryota; kingdom Viridiplantae; phylum Streptophyta; class Magnoliopsida; order Proteales; family Proteaceae; genus Macadamia; species Macadamia integrifolia. The sequence continues at coordinate 37,241,735 of NC_056559.1, read as the reverse complement.
TAGGGAAGTGCCATCGGTTTTGCAACCTCCAAAGATGGCAAGTATCTCGATCTCTGCTGATGAAAACTCAATTTGACAAGGAAGTGCCATCGGTTTTGAGACCTCCAACGATGGCAAGTATCTTGATCTCCGCTGGTGAAAACTCTGTTCGACAAGGACGTGCCATTGGTTCTACGACCTCCAACAACGGCAAGTGTTTCGATCTTTGCCGGTGAAAACCCTGTTAGACAAGGAAGTGCCATCGGCTCTGCGACCTCCAACGACGGCAAGTCTTCTCTGGGAAGTGCCAATGGTTCTGCAACTCCAACAACTGCAGGTCTTCTCCAGGAAGTGCCATCGGTTCTGCGACATCCAACGACGGCAAGTATCTCGATCGATTTCTTGAGTGTCAGAATGATCTCACCGAAAATTGGTGAGGAAATCCAGTGCTCGCCGATATTTGGCTACCATTGAAGAAATCCAGTGCTGCCGATCTTCGGCTACCATCAACCGATCTGGATGGAGTCCGATTCACAGAGCACCTGATTCAACCACCATTCCTGCAGTCCGAGCATCTTCAATGGAAAGAGATATTTTTTCCATTATATTGTCTTAAAAAAAAAAAATCTACAAGAAACAAGGTTTATCAAACACCCAAAATTTCGTTTATGTTCCCAAAAACGGAAATTATGTTTCTACCATTTCTTAAAATAGAAACGTTATCAAACGGGCCCTTAATCTCCTCACAAAAACCCATGCACCTCCTCTATTTCCAGCGATGGGGCCGCTCCCATGTCCACCACACTACATGGGGCCAACGAGATTGAATCAGGTGGGTTCAAGGGGATGACCAAAGGAGAGCCCTTTGGAGCAAAAGAGGATATCGAAGGTTGAGGTGCGATCCCTGTTAACATGGGGACATTGATAGTCACCAGTGTCTTCATCGTCGGTGGATGGGTTTTTCGTCGTTGGTGGATGGGAAGAAAAAATTGAATTTTGGGTTTAGGTTCAAAGAGTAGAATAGGTAGTTCAGGTAGCTAAAATGGTATTCTTGTCTCTAAGAATAAAATCTACCATGTGATGTCATTAGTTAACAGTTCGTGACTAATGGAGTTGGTACACCATCAACTATAGGGGGTACAGAGTAATTGTCAGTTCTACAGGGGAGGCCACTGTAATTAACCCTAATACTTTTCAAAAATCCCTTGTAATAAAACACATATATGATACAGTACTATTTAATACAACTGCTATGTAAGTAAAAAAAAAAATCATTATGTAAAGACTACACTATCTAAGAAACAAAATAACAGCATGCATATAATGATTTTATCAACAGGAAACTTCACAAGTGAAATAAATACAATATAACTTCCACTGATACATGTTATAAGATTAACATTGAACAAATCAAAATATCAATGACATTGTCTCATCAAACATAGAAAGTAAAACAGAAGCAACTTATGTTAACCATAACAGTATCAAGAAGAAGCCCAACTAATCACTAGGAGCAACAAAGATTCAAATACAGTTAACAGAACCTCGATGATAATAAGTGGAAAGCACCAAAATACCTCTAAGAGTATAGTGAAATATCATATTCTGATATTCATGGTTTTGATCAATAGCCATCTAAGAAATTATTTTTTACCATAGGTTGGATATTAATTTTGCCTATCAGAAGCAAAAGAGTTGATCGATTTTTCAAACAAGGGTTCCCTAAAACGAATATGAATACAAGTCAAATCCATATTTTCAACTATCATTTACATCCTTGGTTGTCTACTTTAAATGGAAGAGAACTAGATTGATATTGGAGAATCCTATTTGAAATTACATAGAAGGCCTCAGGCCCTCATGAATTTTTTTCTTTCTTTCTTTTATTCGATTCCTTGTTTAGTTACATGTAATATGTCATGAAATGTAAAGGTGTTTTAGTATTATAAATAATAATTATATATTCATTATTTAATCATGTTTTATAATTGGATTGGATTATATAGCTCCCAAAGGGATGGTATTTGGATAACATTTTTTTGAATACGATTTCATCTATACAAATAGGAATACAAGTTGAATATAATTTTTCGACTATCCATTTACATCCTTTTGAGTACTCCATGTCCTCTCAAACCTGTCTACCTTGACAGTTTGTCTATTCTTCATGAATTTGTTGGTGGAAATGTGGAATACAAATTGAAACTTGCAGCCAATCACAACCTTTTATGACTCATTTGAAGTTTTGAGACTTTGGGTAAGAAAAAAAACCCTCTGTTTATTCAATCAAATTATTTCTTTGAAAGTGAATATTATTCTTGTAAAAACTGAAAATAGGTAATTAATTGTAAGAATCTAATAGCAACCTTGCCCAATGCCCTTGCCTGGCCGCAAATAACTAGTAATCAGAGTTTCTGCTGAAGATGGGATTCGATGGTACTGTGAGAGGATGGCCCAGCCTCAATTTCTCGAGAAAGGCTCTCTCCTTCTCCATCTGCACTGCTAATGTGGGTGTGGGTGTGGGAGTGAGAGTGAGAGTGGGAGTGGGCTCCTTCTTCAACCTTTTCTTTGTTCTTAATCTCTTCTTGTACATGCACGTCCTCCTCCACAGTTTTTAGCATTATTTGAGTTCCATGGGGGCCGGGTACAATGGCTTCTTGGATCTTGATATGTTCATCCACATTTACGATATCAGTTTCTTCAACCTCCTCCTTCTTCTTCTTCTTCTTCTTCAAGAAGCAACACAAAGCAACTGCGAGGCAGGTAAGGAAGAAGAGACCACCAAATGCTACAAACACGATTATTACAATGGTAGTGTGGTGCCCCGGCGGTGATGGCGGCGGAGGTGGCGTTGGAACAACATGAGGAGGTGGTGGAAACATATGATGAGATGGTGGTGGTGGCGCTCTAACTATTGGAGATGGTGGAGGAATTGAGGGAGGAGGTGGTTTCCTCGTCGGAGGTGGCGGTGCTTTAACTATTGGAGATGGTGGAGGAATTGAGGGAGGAGGTGGTTTCGTCTTCGGAGGTGGCGGTGCTTTAACTATTGGAGATGGTGGAGGAATTGAGGGAGGAGGTGGTTTCGTCTTCGGAGGTGGCGGTGCTTTAACTATTGGAGATGGTGGAGGAATTGAGGGAGGAGGTGGTTTCGTCTTCGGAGGTGGCGGTGCTTTAACTATTGGAGATGGTGGAGGAATTGAGGGAGGAGGTGGTTTTGCCTTTGGAGGTGGCGGTGTTGCAAGGGGTGATGATGGAGGTGGTGAATAAGAAGCAAAAGGATAGGTAATGCGCTTGAGGGGAGCCATGTTGATAGTGGGTTACCTTTCTAAGGTAATAGATTGAATAAGTTCAAGTTAGTAGCAGAGAAGGAGATGATGGTCAAGTGAGAGGAATATTTAGGTCTATTTATAGCGAGAGAGAGAGAGAGAGGGAGAGAGAGGAACAGATTGAAGGGAAACTTTGGTTTTATTCCTATTATTTTACGGATGGACATGATCTACAGAAAATGCTTGTAAGTTTTGAATGACTTGATTCTCATTCTAAGATATTGAAGCATTGTCATTGATTAGATTAAAATGCACTTCTCAAAATTTCCGGGTTTCCTCGAAGAATGTTTTCCTTTCCCAGCGCCTTAAGACACGTCGATGGGGTACAGTCCACCTATCCTCTGTAGCACGCCCCCATGCTAAAAATCGTATAGCGCGGCAGGGGAGCGTGACGTGTGGCATATTCTAAATCGTATGGATACCTCCAATGCTACCTCAAATAACAATATGTATATGCCAATTACATTATCGAAGGAAGTTGGAAAACCGCCCCCCGCTGGAATCGGATCCCCTGCAGTTATTCATGCTCGATAGATAAACGCTTTCCTCACAAAATCCATCTTGCTGTTGCCGCCGCCGGCTTCTGTTGGAACCATCTTTAAGGTGCACCAGCGACTTTCGCTGGAACTATCTCTTATGTGTTGGGTAGCATATTGATAAAGGGTAAATGTCATAAATCTCTCTTCTTAACTTCTTACTTTTGTAGATTCAATCTTAATCTTGGCTATTGACAAAGCGTCTGCACCGGCCCCATGGGAAATCTCTATGATTTCCTTTCTCTGTAACTTTACTTTCCCTTTTCTTATTCTTGTATTTTGTCTACACTTTGGCAGTCTCAGGGCCGACTTTTCTCTCCCAATTTTGAATTTCTTTCGTCCCCCTCCCACCTGAACCCATTGATGAATTGGTTTTTGGATTTGATATGCTACCGATCATTGGGTGGATTTTCTTGATGGATTGAGTTGTGAATAGATATTGGATGCAGTTTGATAAATTGTTGGGAAGGAACTTGCAATTCTTCTGATATATCCTTTCTGGGCTTCAAGTGTGAGTGCAATCCTGGATGGAAGAAGATTCCGATTGGTTCTTTGTCCTTCCCCTCCTGCGTTTTTCCCAACTGTGAATGTCTCTTCTCTATCTTTACATACACACGAACACACTTCAAATTTTTATTTTCTTTCTACTCATTTTCTGATAATTCCATATTAACCATTGAATAGGATCTTGACCAGTTAAAATGTATTTTTATTTTGGGCTATTAAAGATGGTTAATGTGGGTTGGGAACCTGATTTTGATGGATTTGCAGGCACTGTTGACTTTTAATGTGGCAGCAGTACTCATACTCCACCTCTTACTGCTTCTCTGTTGCCACAATTAATTTTTTCAGACCGTAAGCTATACTAACCCACAAGCACATTTTCCCTTTCTGCTTTTAGTTTTATTTTTCTGATTAATAGATAATAATCAATAAAAGATCATGAGAAACAAGGGAAGACACTTGTCAATTAAGCATATTAATTCCAAAAACTTAGGAAACATACAGTAATTGTGGGCTGCATAAGACAAGTAAATTATATAATGTAGCTTGTGCATTTACATGGTGTGGCGATGGAACCTGCATAGCAAATGAAACTGGGCACATCTGCAATTGCCATGAAGGATCATCCTTGTGTTTTTATGATTAAAGAAAAGAAATTCAGTCGTATTAGTTCAACAATGTTGAGTATAATCTTATCAATTCTGTACTGAAACTGCAGAGTCTTTAGCTCAAAAAGGTAGAGCACCTGGGTTTGCACCCAAGCGATGATGGTTTGAATCCATCAAGACTCTTATGTGAAATGGGTTGTTATCTCATTTTATCAGGTGTCAGGGTATATCATCTAACACTAATGTTTATCTGGTCTGGATTTCTTATACTTTTATACTTACTTTTAGCAGCTTGTATGTTGCAAGAGATGTTTGCATTTATATACATTAGAGATCTACATTTTTTCAGTCAAAGTTGGTTTCCTCACTGTGTGGATTCAAGACATTGTAGACATACAAGTTATCATCCTTCTAGAACTTCCTTGAGTGGGGAAACAACAAAAGTCCCTAGTGTTCCCACAAGGTTATCACCTCTGAGCCAACCTTTTTTCCCTCCCTATAGAACTACATGGATTTTACACCTCAGATATTTTCTAATATCTTGTAATGGCAAGTTGCAACATGGCAATACTGCTTTCATTAATGTAGTTATTCTTTTCTTCTGTTATGAGCTCTCACTGTAAGATGAATTGTATGCTTTTATTACCTAATTCACATGATTGATTCAAGAATGGGAAATTACTTCAGATAATTTTATTTCCTTGCTGGAATTCACTGTTCTATTTCTTTGCTGGAATTCACTTTTCTTGTCAGATACGACTAGGTTCCAAGTGGTTCTTGTAAGAGATATTTTGTTGTACATGTAATATACAAATGGAGAGGATGACTTCTTGTCCTGCATAATTGGGAAAGGGGAGTAAGGATAAGGAACAGGGGAAGTGTTTGAAAGGAGACATGTCAGGGAGGTGTTGAGATTGACACTTTCATTTATGCACAAGGAAAATAAATCCACTTCACACATTAAAGGATTTTAACAAGGAGATGAACATAAACCCATTGATTATGAAGTTTCAAAGATTAATTAGTTTATGTTTCAACTCAGCCTTCGATCTCTGAAAGCTGCTTGATCTTGACTATTCCTGAACTTTGTTTGCGGAAACAGCTATCATTCACACCCAGGAATCTCCAATCCCCAGTCCTCTTCCTTTCATCATTATTTCTAAAAAGAAATGAGTAGCCATTTACTCGGACACCAAACAACTATGTAAGTTCCCACCCAACCAAAAGAGAAAGAAAAGGAACAAAAAACAAATTATCAGATTTTAAGTAAAAAAGATAGGGCAAACCAACAGAGAAAATAGATTCCACAAAAAAAAAAAAAAAAAAAAAAAAAAAAAAAATAGAAAAAAAAAAGGGGAGAAAAGCAGAAGAGGTAACTTGAATAACAAGTAAATCAGAATATCTAAATAAATAGAGAGAGAGAGACCTAAAATAAAAAAATCAGAATAAGAGAACATGAATCAATATGGAGTCTTGATGGATTCGAACCACCATCTACTAGGTGTAACCCTAGTTGCTCTTCCATTTTGAGCTAAAGACTCACCTACCTACACAAACCTCAATGTTAGTTTAATCCAAATATAAAAAATTGAAGGCTTCAATAGAAATGGAATAATGAAGGATACAATGAACAATAAAGAGAGATATACCAAACAAAGCAAATATCTTAAAATACATTTACTAACTAAAAATCAACTCATTAAATGCTTGGGTGTTTAACCCAAATAAGAATAACTAATTAAATATTTGGTTTCTGCAGAAGGAAGTAAATCAATTCAATCATATTATGTTTGAAGACTGGGAAGAGAACAATGAAGACTGTGAATAATCAATAGACCCCTGCACAAAACCGACAATGCAATTAACCAAACCATTAATACATAACTAAATAAAATGAAAACAAGTTTCAAGATTTCTTACTGTCAATATTTGAGTATAAGAAATAATGTTGTTATTCATATCTTGTGATTGGCCTTACTGTCAATATTTGAGTGTAAGCTAATCTTTGATCAATACAATGGCATGTTTAGAAGTATTAGTCAATAAAAAGCAGTTAGAGGAGTATTATCTAAAGCCCAAGTTTGCATGTGATAAGACAAATGATAGAAACTAACAAATTAAAATATAGTGACATGGCATAGTGTTATCCCATACAACGTAATAAAAACTAAGAAACCCCTCCCATTGGACAAATCCAAAAGCCACAAATTCCATTCGTGGATGCATAACTAAAGAAGCTACATTAACAATTCTAAACAAAAAAAAAAAAGAA